>NC_057803.1:540511139-540782034 GCF_018294505.1 Triticum aestivum | reverse complement strand
AGGGAGGGAAGCGCAAAGCAGCAGGAGAGCTCCGGCGAATGGGGAGGGAGGGAGCGAGGGTTTTGCTCCTGGGACGCCGGCGCTCCTGCAGTGCTGAGCTAAAGCTGGCCATATGGGCCGTGCCTCGTGGGCCGGTCCACTGGCATGGATTTTCGGCCTGGCACGCCACGCGATTAAAAAGGCCGGGCCGACCATGGAACATGGCCGATCTCCAAGGTCAGGCCTTAAGGCCGGGCACAGCATGGCCCATTTAATTGTGGGGCCTTTTTAGGGCTTTTTCAAAGCCTTTTTAGAGCTGTTTTAGGGCTTTTTCGGCCTTTTCAATGCCGGACCGCCCCGCAGCCGTGGTGTGCTGGCCCGGCCCTTTTAACTCGTGTGCCAGACTGATCTTCTCAAAGCTAGGCCTTCGGGCCGACACAGGATGTGTCGTGTCAAAGACTTTCTATAGCCGAGCCGGCCCATATGGCCAAGTTTGTGCTGAGCTCATCAATGGATTTTTTTTGTTTGTTTGAGCCATTGGATGGGAAATTTAGGGTTTAGAAAGATGCACTCACACACTCCATATGCAATTGACACATAACTAGACTCGAATTAGCTAAAAAGGAGAATAAGTTGATATTGTACTTACATGAAATTGGCATAAGTACTTTTTAATTGCCTGTGTGTTGCAGCAGGGGCATATATATTTATGGTTTACATCATGACTCGCATATATCTTCCACCCATTGTCTTCGCCTCCTCAATCCAATCTTACCACGTATGTCAATGGTTCATCCTGTCACGGTTCCCCTTTCACTGCCACCCACGCACTTTGGATTTTAAACACATAACTATGCAGTTTGTGTATATGCAAATGTTCCAAAAAGAAAAAAGAAACGTACATAAGAGATCGTCGATATCCTTCTAGCATATGCATGACAGTAGGACGAAAGGAAAAAAATAAAGACATAGGAACCTAACTAGCACACATGTCCGTGCGTTGCAATGGGAAAAAAATAAATTCACGCACTATCCATCCGTGTTGCCTCTTCGCCATCCATTCATGAATCCAATTCCAAGATGATGAGACATAGCAAAAAGAATATGTGCATTACCAAGGATAATTATTTTTGTATAGATGTATGGAGGAGCGTGTGCAAAAAAACAGTACCACCTTAGATAGTTAAAAAAACTAATATGGGTTAGTAGATCAAAAAATCAAAGAAATGCACCTTACTTTATTAGTAGGCTGACAAAAAAGACCCATGTATTGAAAACGGAGAATATCACACACCCTATCCCTGATAATAATGCCTCAAGACCTTTCCTTGTAAATGTACTCCACATGATGATGGCGTAACACCCGCCCATCTGCCGCTACCGCCGTAGCCAACCCATACATCCTCCTCCTGCTAGCATGACCATCAAGCACGGGGAAGATCTGGGAAAAAATATTGCCATCTCTATGGTCCACCGATCTTGTACAAATGCGGCAAAAATTTAGAGTAGCATCATGGGGTATTTACTCTTCTTTCATGAACTCGTATAAATATAAGCCGATAAAAAAAACTTAAGTGTCATAAATTCATAAGCAAATAGTAGTTGGTAGATCATATACGCACTTATTCTAAATGTGCGGATATAATAGGATGAGTGACAGATACACTTATACAAATATTGCATATGCACTTTGGACCTTATGTGGTACTGCCTCATCAAAATATAAAATGTTTGATCTAGATTTAGACAAAATAATCTCTTATACATTATTACATATGCAGTATATGGGGCATGAGTTGACAATCGCTCCATCCTTAATACTACTATGCATCTTATTCATCTCATCTGTGTTCCTAAAACTAAATGTATATTAGACGTTTGTATTATAAACTATAAAAAAAATAAAGTACACTAACTTTCACGGGTGATCTATCCTGGCTTTAGCTCAAGCACGTGGACCCATCTAACTTATATCTTCACATGGGTACTCGTAAGACTAGTCACAATGGGAGTAACTTAACTAGTAACATCACACATTTCAATACAAAATTGCTTATGTGGCAGCTAATTAATGAGGAGAGAGGGGTTTGTGGTAACTTAGCTAGTTACTGTAACATCACACATTTCAAGGCATAATGAGTCTATAGCCTAATAAATGAACTCTTTCATGATACCACTCATACGTTACTACCCACTATGGAGGTAGTAACATAGACTAGTAACATCGGCAAGTTACTACTCTATATTACTCCCCACTGTGAGCAGTCTAATACACTGTAGCTGACCGGCTAAAATAATTCACTTGAATCCACTACCAATCTTATCTCTCAGCAGCCAGCACTTTCGTCAATGCCCAGACCAAATAGAGATGAAGGAAGCGAAGGGGAGGTGCCTGCACGGCTCGTACGCAGCTGAATCTGGCCGCTGGGCGACGTTGAACCGAGGTGGCGAGTTCGGAGGTCGAGCAGACCACAGCAACTGTGATGCTCCTATGCTCGTTGGAGTGGCGCCCGTGGCCACCAGCGCGGCGGCTGCACCCCTGTGCACAGCATCGCCGGCAAACTCCCATGCCGCGGCCCGGGGAACCCCCATGACTGACCTCATAGAGCGCCACTCTGTTTTGTCCGCATGCGGCGTCCCACGCCCTTCCTCGCCAGAACCGGCCGGCCCAAACCCTCCATCACAACTTCGTCTGCTTCTCTGCGTCCCTCGAACGAGCATAGCTGCCTCTCCCACCACTCCTCCACCTTGCCGCGCTGTTGTCGTCGTTGTTGCTTTCCTTGCCGGTCCTCCCAGGCCCGGGCGACCTCATGTGGGTGCTGCCATGGATGAGTACAAAGCTCGAGCTTGCCTCCTCCCCCCCTCCCCCCGTCCCTTGCTCGAACACCGCCGCCGCCAGCCAAGCTCTGCCCCGGCGAGCTTCCTACTCCTCCTCTTCACTTCCCTGGAGGCACAGGCATGTTCCTGCTTGAGACACCGTCATCGCCTGACAGTGCTCGGAGACACCACTGCCACCGATGTCGCCGGATTGCCCTCAACCCCCTCTTTCTTGATCTCAATCTACATAGCCCGGACACGAACTCTGATGACTTCGATCTAAATCAGAGAAGGACAGAACGGGGCAGGAGGTTGCAGATCGATGAGGGTAGGGGTGGCGGATGGGCAGGGGAAGGGGAAGACCGGTGATAACCCACAAGTATAGGGGATCGCAACAGTTTTCGAGGGTAGAGTATTCAACCCAAATTTATTGACTCGACACAAGGGGAGCCAAAGAATATGCTCAAGTATTAGCAGCTGAGTTGTCAATTCAACCACACCTAGAAACTTAATATCTGCAGCAAAGTATTTAGTAGCAAAGTAATATGATAGTAGTGGTAACGGTAGCAAAAGGTAACAGTAGTAAAAGTAATGTTTTTGGTATTTTGTAGTGATGATAGCAATAGCAACGGTAAAAGAGATTCAGTCAAGTCATACTCAATGTAAACTAACAATAATGAATGCAAATGACAGCGGTGCTCTCCAACTGGTGCTTTTTAATAAGAGGATGATGACTCAGCATAAAAGTAAATAGATAGGCCCTTCGCAGAGGGAAGCAGGGATTTGTAGAGGTGCCAGAGCTCGGTTTTGAAACAGAGGTGAATAATATTTTGAGCGGTATACTTTCATTGTCAACATAACAACCAAGAGATGGCGATATCTTCCATGCTACACACATTATAGGCGGTTCACAAACAGAATGGTAAAGTTTATACTCCCCCTTCCACCAACAAGCATCAATACATGGCTTGCTCGAAACAACGAGTGCCTCCAACTAACAAGAGTCCCAGGGGGAGTTTTGTTTGCAATTATTTTAATTTAGTTTGCATAAAGCATGGGATTGGGCATCCCGGTGACCAGCCATTTATCTCGTGAGTGAGGAGCAGAGTCCACTCCTCTTGAGAATAACCCGCCTAACATGGAAGATACAGACAGCCCTAGTTGATATATGAGATGTTAGAGCATACAAAACAGGATATTTATTTGAAGGTTTAGAGTTTGGCACATACAAATTTACTTGGAACGGCAGGTAGATACCGTATATAGGTAGGTATAGTGGACTCATGTGGAATAACTTTGGGGTTTAAGGGATTGGATGCACAAGCAGTATTCCCGCTTAGTACAGGTGAAGGCTAGCAAAAGACTGAGAAGCGACCAGCTAGAGAGCGACAACAGTCATGAACATGCATTAAAATTAATCAACACCGAATGCAAGCATGAGTAGGATATAATCCACCATGAACATAAATATCATGAAGGCTATGTTGATTTTGTTTCAACTATATGCGTGAACATGCGCCAAGCCAAGTCACTTAAATAATTCAGAGAAGGATACCACCCTATCATACCACATCATAACTATCTCAATATCATGTTGGCACGCAAGGTAAACCATTATAACTCATAACTAATCAAGCATGGCACAAGAAACTATGATCTCTAGTTGTCACTGTAAACATGTTTATTCATAATAGGTTGAATCAGGAACGATGAACTAATCATATTTACAAAAACAAAAGAGGTCGAGTTCGTACCAGTTGTTCTCATCTCCATCAGTCCATCATATATTGTCATAATTGCCTTTCACTTGCACGATCGAATGATGTGAATAATAATAATAGTGCACGTGCATTGGACTAAGCTGGAATCTGTAGGTATTCAATAAACAGGAGAAGACAAGGCAATATGGGCTCTTTTGTCAGATAAACAATAATGCATATAAGAGCCACTTCAACAATTTAATTATGGTCTTCTCCTATCGACCCTCAAAGAAAAGAAAATAAATAAAACTATTTACACGGGAGAGCTCCCAACAAGTAAAAGAAGAACAAGAAATCTTTTGGGGTTTTCTTTTTAATTACTACTACAAGCATGAAAATTAAACTGATTAAAAGCTACAACTAATTCTTTTTGTTTTTCTTAAGGTTTATTAGACACACGAGAAGAAAGCATAAAAAGGAAATAAACTAGCATGGATGATACAATGAAAAAGTATGAGCACCGACATCTAGCAATGAGTGTGTGAACATAAATGTAATGTCGGTGGGAAATACGTACTCTCCCAAGCTTTGGCTTTTGACCTAAGTTGGTCTATGGCCACGGCTGGCCTGACGGATATCCATAATAGTAGTTGGGGTCGTACTGAGATGCAGCGGCTATCGTCTGCTGAGCTGCAGCGTGGCGACGAGCGGCCTCCGCTCTCCTCTCGTACTCATCTGCCTCATCTCTGGTAATGGTATATCTTCCTCTTGCCTGATAATCAAATAAGGCAGGAGCAGGGAGAGTAATATGGACAGCACGGCGTATGTCAAAAATTAGTCGATACTGGAGAGGCGATTCATTCCTCTCGACAAACTAATGGTGAATCATAGCATTAAAGTCTAAGTAAGCAGGAGGTAATTCAATATCATCTTCGCGTATGGCTACACCAAGAAAATTAGCTATGCGGGTTGCATAAATTCTACCAAAGAAATCTTCATTAAATCTATTAAGATGCAATCTACGTGCAACAATGGCTCCCAAATTATAAGATTTATCTCCCAACACAGCACTCCTAATAATACTGAGGTCGGGGACACACATGTGACATGCTTCATCTTTACCATTAATGCATCTACCTATGAAGAGAGCAAAATAATGTATAGCTGGAAATTGAATGCTCCCTATGGTAGCTTGTGTTATATCTCTAGATTCTCCCACAGTTATACTAGCAAGAAAATCTCTAAATTCAGATTTGCGAGGATCCCTTATACTACCCCATTGTGGAAGTTTGCAAGCAGTAATAAAATCCTCTAAGTCCATAGTATAGGAATTTTCATAAATATCAAATAGGACAGTTGGAGAATTACGTGAAGCTGAAAATTTAAACCTCCTCACAAAGGTACTGGTGAGGTTGTGATACTAGCTGCACTTTTCTTCCTCGAAGCTCACAAGATCAGTGTTACGTAAATATGCGTTAAATTCTTCCTTAATTCCTGCTCGATCCATAAAATTTTCAGAAGGCCATTCACAAGGACGCACTGGAGCGTTTCTTGGTGGCTCATCATCAGCATCACGCATTGCAAGCCTAGGTCCTTACTTCCTTGAAGAACCACCTTGGAACATTTTCCTAAGCATATTTCTTCCTCTGAAAAATTCTAAAAAAATTTAGTAACTTCAAAATAAAGGTAAACCAAACTCAATAATATTGATAGCAACTACTCCTATATCATGCATCAAAACTACTTGGAACCACATAAATTTGACATGCAAACTCAAGAACAGGATCACCTAAGCAGCAAAAATTTGCAATGAATAAAGCACTAGAACAAAAACTAATTGGACCAATGGAGGAATCACATACCAAGGAACAATCTCCCCAAGAAGTTTTGTGAGAGGTGCTTTGAGCAAGGAG
The DNA here is from genome assembly GCF_018294505.1 of Triticum aestivum. Lineage (NCBI taxonomy): Eukaryota > Viridiplantae > Streptophyta > Magnoliopsida > Poales > Poaceae > Triticum > Triticum aestivum. The sequence goes on along the minus strand of NC_057803.1, from coordinate 540,775,625 downwards.
ATCGAAAATGGCAGCAAGATGAGCTAGAACTCGTGCTTGAGTTGGATATTCGTGTTTGGGGGAAGAAGAAGGAGTGTATGGGTGAAAGGATAAGTGGAGGAGGGCCACTGTGGACCCACGAGGCAGGGGGCGTGCCCAGGGGGTAGGGCGCGTCCTCCACCCTCGTGGGCAGGTGGTTGACCCCCCTGCTGTGTTCTCAGTGCCAAATATTCTCAAATATTCTAGAAAAAATCATATTCAAATTTCAGGGCATTTGGAGAACTTTTATTTTCGAGGTATTTTTATATTGCACGGATAATCAGATAACAGACAGAAAAATATTTATTTTCATTTTATTTAATATAAGTAACAGAAAGTAAAAGTGGGGTACAGAAGGTTGTGCCTTCTAGTTTCATCCATCTCATGATCAACAAAAGGAATCCACTAACAAGGTTGATCAAGTCTTGTTAACGAACTCATTCCGAATAACATGGAACCGGAGAAATTTCGAATAACACTATGTTACCTCAACGGGTATATGCACATTGCTACCTCTTGAGCACTGCGTTGGATTTCCCCGAAGAGGAAGGGATGATGCAGCAAAGTAGCGTAAGTATTTCCCTCAGTTTTTGAGAACCAAAGTATCAATCCAGTAGGAGGCTACGCTCGAGTCCCTCATACCTACACAAAAACAATAGCTCAACGCAACCAACGCGCTTATGGGTTGTCAATCCCTTCACGGTCACTTACGAAAGTGAGATCTGATAGAGATGATAAATGATATTTTTGGTATTTTTGGTATAGAGATGCAAAGTAAAAGTAAAATCAAAGTAAAAGCAAAGCAATAATAAAGTGATGGAGATTGATATAATGAGAAAGAGACCCGGGGGCCATAGGTTTCACTAGTGGCTTCTCTCAAGAGCATAAGTATTCTACAGTGGGTGAACAAATTACTGTTGAGCAATTGACAGAATTGAGCATAGTTATGAGAATATCTAGGTATGATCATGTATATAGGCATCATGTCCGAGACAAGTAGACCAAAACGATTCTGCATCTACTACTATTACTCCACTCAACAACCGCTATCCAGCATGCATCTAGAGTATTAAGTTAAAAACAGAGTAACGCCTTAAGCAAGATGACATGATGTAGAGGGATAGTTTCATGCAATATGATAAAAACCCCATCTTGTTATCCTCGATGGCAACGATACAATACGTGCCTTGCTGCCCCTTCTGTCACTGGGAAAGGACACCGCAAGATCGAACCCAAAGCTAAGCACTTCTCCTATGGCAAGAACAACCAATCTAGTAGGCCAAACCAAACTGATAATTCGAAGAGACTTGCAAAGATAACCAATCATACAAAGAAGATTCAAATATTATTCATAGATAGACTTGATCATAAACCCACAATTCATCGGTCTCAACAAACACACCGCAAAAGGAAGATTACATCGAATAGATCTCCACAAGAGAGGGGGAGAACATTGTATTGAGATCCAAAAAGAGAGAAGAAGCCATCTAGCTACTAACTATGGACCCGTAGGTCTGAAGTAAACTACTCACACTTCGTTAGAGAGGCTTGGATGATGATGTAGAAGCCCTCCGTGATCGATGCCTCCTCCGGCGGAGCTCCGGAACAGGCCCCAAGATGGGATCTTGTGGATACAAAAAGTTGCGGCGGTGGAATTAGGTTTTTGGCTCCTGTTCTGATCGTTTGGGGATACGTGGATATATATAGGAGGAAGAAGTACATCAGTGGAGCTTCAAGGGGCCCACGAGGCAGGGGGTGCGCCCTAGGGGGGCGCCCTCCACCCTCGTGACTGCCTCATGGCTTTCTTGACGGAGGGTCCAAGTCTCCTAGGTCTTATCTGATGAGAAAATCACGTTCCCGAAGGTTTCATTCCGTTTGGACTCCGTTTGATATTCCTTTTCTTCGAAACCCTAAAACAGGCAAAAAACAGCAATTCTGGGCTGGGCCTCCGGTTAATAGGTTAGTCCCAAAAATAATATAAAAGTGGAAAATAAAGCCCAATATAGTCCAAAATAGTAGATAATATAGCATGGAGCAATCAAAAATTATAGACGTTGGAGACGTATCACACATCCCCAATAATAAGAATATGATATTTCTTCTTGACAGTAGGAAGAGGAAATTCAAAACCTCCAAATATAATCGATGGAATTTTTCCAATAGAGTTGATACTATGAACTTGAGGTTTTTTCCTCGAAAAGTGTACCGTATGCTCATCACCATTAACATGAAAAGTGACATTGCCTTTAGTGCAATCAATAACAGCCCCTGCAGTGTTCAAAAAGGGTCTTCCAAGAATAATAGACATACTATCGTCCTCGGGAATATCAAGAATAACAAAGTCTGTTAAAATAGTAACGTTTGCAACTACAACAGGCACATCCTCACAAATACCGACAGGTATAGCAGTTGATTTATCAGCCATTTGCAAAGATATTTCAGTGGGTGTCAACTTATTCAAATCAAGTCTACGATATAAAGAGAGAGGCATAACACTAACACCGGCTTCAAGATCACATAAAGCAGTTTTAACATAATTTCTTTTAATGCAGCATGGTATAGTTGGTACACCGGGATCTCCAAGTTTCTTTGGTATTCCACCCTTAAAAGTATAATTAGCAAGCATGGTGGAAATTTCAGCTTTCGGTATCTTTCTTTTATTTGTAATAATATCTTTCATGTACTTAGCATAAGGATTGGTTTTGAGCATATCAGTTAATCGCATACGCAAAAAGATAGGTCTAATCATTTCAGCAAAGCGCTCAAAATCCTCATCATCCTTTTTCTTGGATGGTTTGGGAGGAAAAGGCATGGGTTTCTGAACCCAAGGCTCTCTTTCTTTACCATGTTTACTAGCAACAAAGTCTTTTTTATCATAACGTTGATTCTTTGACTGTGAGTTATCAAGATCAACGGCAGGTTCAATTTCTATATCATTATCATTACTAGGTTGGGCATCATCATGAACATTATCATTAACATTATTACTAGTTTCAGGTTCATTACCAGATTGAGTTTCAGCATCAGAAATAGAAATATCATTTGGATTCTCAGGTATTTCAACAATAGGATCACTAGAAGCATGCAAAGTCCTATCATTTTTGTTTTTCTTCCTTTTAGAAGGACTAGGTGCATCTATGTTATTTCTCTGAGAATCTTGCTCAATTCTCTTAGGGTGGCCTTCAGGATACAAAGGTTTGTGAGTCATTTTACCACCTCTAGTCATAACTCTAACAGCATTATCATTATCTTTACTATTCAATTCATTGAGCAAATCATTTTGAGCTTTAAGTACTTGTTCTACTTGAGTGGTAACCATAGAAGCATGTTTACTAATAAGTTTAAGTTCACCTTTAACATTAGCCATATAATCACCCAAGTGTTCAAGCATATTTGAATTGTATTTCAATTGTCTACCAAAATAAGAATTAAAATCTTCTTGCTTAGCCATAAATTTATCAAACTCATCTAAGCATGGGCTAGCAAATTTAGTAAATGGGATTTCAGCTTTATCATATCTATAGAGAGAATTTACCTTTACTACCTGTGTCGGGTTATCAAGACCATGAGTTTCTTCAATAGGAGGAGGATTTGGATCATATGTTTATTCAACAAGCGGTAAATTAAGACCATGTATTTCTTCAATAGGAGGTAAATTCTTAACATCTTCAGCTTTAATACCCTTTCCTTTCATAGATTTCTTTGCCTCTTGCATATCTTCGGGACTGAGAAATAGAATACCCCTCTTCTTCAGAGTTGGTTTAGGAATAGGCTCAGGAATTGGATCTGGAGGTGTCCAATTATTTTCATTTGCCAACATATTATTCAATAGAATTTCAACTTCATCCGGTGTTCTCTCCCTGAAAACAGAACCAACACAACTATCCAGGTAATCTCTGGAGGCATCGGTTGGCCCTTTATAAAAGATATCAAGTATTTCATTTTTCTTAAGAGGATGATCAGGCAAAGCATTAAGTAATTGGAGAAGCCTCCCCCAAGCTTGTGGGAGACTCTCTTCATCAATTTGCACAAAAATTATATATATCCCTTAAAGCAGCTTGTTTCTTATGAGCAGGGAAATATTTAGCAGAGAAGTAATAAATCATATCCTGGGGACTACGCACACAACCAGGATCAAGAGAATTAAACCAAATCTTAGCATCACCTTTTAATGAGAACGGAAATATTTTAAGGATATAAAAGTAACGAGTTCTCTCATCTTTAGTGAACAGGGTGGCTATATCATTCAGTTTAGTCAGATGTGCCACAATAGTTTCAGATTCATAACCATGAAAAGGATCAGATTCAACCAAAGTAATTATATCAGGATCAACAGAGAATTCATAATCCTTATCAGTAACAAAGATAGGTGAAGTAGCAAAAGCATGGTTTTTCATTCTAGCATTTAGAGATTGCTTACTCCACTTAGCTAATAACCTTTTGAGTTCATTTCTATTTTTGCAAGCTAAAATAACTAAAGAAGCTTCTTGATCAAAAACATAACCCTTAGGAATAACAAGTGATTCTTCATCATCACTTTCATTAGTATCATCAGATTCAATATTTTCAATTTCTCTAGCTCTAGCAAGTTGTTCGTCAAGAAATTTACCAAGTGGCAAAGTAGTATCAAGCATAGAAGTAGTTTCATCATAAGTATCATGCATAGCAGAAGTGGCATCATCAATAACATGCGACATATCAGAACGAATAGCAGAAGCAGGTGTAGGTGTCGCAAGCTTACTCAAAACAGAAGGTGAATCAAGTGCAGAGCTAGATGGCAGTTCCTTACCTCCCCTCGTAGTTGAGGGATAAATCTTGGTTTTTGGATCTCTCAAGTTCTTCATAATGATAAGCAGATATATATCCCAAGTGACTCAAAGAATAGAGCTATGCTCCCCGGCAATGGCGCCAGAAAATAGTCTTGATAACCCACAAGTATAGGGGATCGCAACAGTTTTCGAGGGTAGAGTATTCAACCCAAATTTATTGATTCGACACAAGGGGAGCCAAGAATATTCTCAAGTATTAGCAGCTGAGTTGTCAATTCAACCACACCTGGAAACTTAATATCTGCAGCAAAGTGTTTAGTAGCAAAGTAATATGATAGTGGTGGTAACGGTAGCAAAAGGTAACAGTAGTAAAAGTAATGTTTTTGGTATTTTGTAGTGATGATAGCAATAGCAACGGAAAAGTAAATAAGCGAAGAACAATATATGGAAAGCTCGTAGGCAATGGATCGGTGATGGAGAATTATGCCGGATGCGGTTCATCATGTAACAGTCATAACCTAGGGTGACACAGAACTAGCTCCAGTACATTGATATAATGTAGGCATGTATTCCGAATATAGTCATACGTGCTTATGGAAAAGAACTTGCATGACATCTTTTGTCCTACCCTCCCGTGGCAGCGGGGTCCTTACGGAAACTAAGGGATATTAAGGCCTCCTTTTAATAGAGAACCGGAACAAAGCATTAACACATAGTGAATACATGAACTCCTCAAACTACGGTCATCACCAGTAAGTATCCCGATTATTGTCACTTCGGGGTTAACGGATCATAACACATAATAGGTGACTATAGACTTGCAAGATAGGATCAAGAACACTCATATATTGATGAAAACATAATAGGTTCAAATCTGAAATCATGCACTCGGGCCCTAGTGACAAGCATTAAGCATAGCAAATTCATAGCAACATCAATCTCAGAACATAGTGGACACTAGGGATCAAACCCTAACAAAACTAACTCGATTACATGATAGATCCCATCCAACCCATCACTGTCCAGCAAGCCTATGATGGAATTACTCACGCACGGCGGTGAGCATCATGAAATTGGTGATGGAGGATGGTTGATGATGATGATGGCGACGGATTCCCCTCTCCGGAGCCCCGAACGGACTCTAGACCAGCCCTCCCGAGAGGTTTTAGGGCTTGGCGGCGGCTCCGTATCGTAAAACGTGATGATTTCTTCTCTCTGTTTTTTCTTCCCGAAACACAATATATGGAGTTGGAGTTGGAGTCGGAGAGGCAATAGGGGGCCCATGAGGTAGGGGGCGCGCCCTAGGGGGGCAGGCGCACCCCCACCCTCGTGGAGAGGTGGTGGGCCTCCTGGCCTTCATCTTTTGTAGGTATTTTTCATATTTTCTGAAAAGTTGCTCCGTGAAATTTTAGGTCATTCCGAGAACGTTCGTTTCTGCACATAAATAACACCATGGTAATTCTGCTGAAAACAACTTCAGTCCGAGTTAGTTCCATTCAAATCATGCAAGTTAGAGTCCAAAACAAGGGCAAAAGTGTTTGGAAAAGTAGATACGACGGAGACGTATCAACCGGCCGCCGCCGCCGTACGCGTACCTGTACGGATCGAGGGGAGAAGGCAGCGAAGGAGCCCGTGATCGAAGCGTTTTCTCATATTTTAGCCACTAAAAAGTTGGACGGCCCGTCTCGGACGACAGACGAAAATCTGGATTAATTGTGTGCTTGGGAGATTAGTATCACCTCATTTATATTATGATTATGATTTTGTCCATACAAATCATAAAAGCGTGTTATGACATGAGAAAAAAGCGCATTGTGACGGTGAACCCACGGAGTCAATCCGTGCTTTATTATTACTAGCAAAAAGGCCCGTGCGTTGCAACGGGTTATACATTATATGTAGAGTAAGCACATTATATGTAGAGTAAGCACAGTACACAAACAATAAATTAGATCAAACAATCTACTCATCATACATTAGCCAGATTGGCCATGAATACTAACACATGAGCCTGTCTTAGGTAGAGCAAATAATTTATCCAGAGGGTAGCAAATGCGCAAAATGAATCACATGAATAGTTTAAAATTGCATTAGAATCTGCAGAGGCTGAAGGATGTGAACTAAATAGTAGAATCATACTGCAGAAGCAGAAACTTTGGATGAAGAGTGAACATGTAGGTACTCATAGATTTAAAGATATATATATATATATATATATATATATATATATATATATATATATTTATCTGAAATATATTGATACCATTGGGTTCGCGCCCGCATACCATTGGGTTTCTTGCTGGCGGAGGAGGAGGAATCTGGCGCTGGCGGTCACGGCGACCATTACGGCCACCGTTGTCTCCATGCTCTAGCCCTGCAGGAACTCCATCATTGGGGTGTGTCGCTCCCCCTTGTGGATTCCCATATTGGCCACGAGATTATAGATAGCAATACATGTTGGGGAACATAGTAATTTCAAAATTTTCCTATGAACACGCAAGATCATGGTGATGCATAGCAACGAGAGGGGAGAGTTTTGTCCACGTACCCTCGTAGACCGAAAGCGGAAGCGTTAGCACAACGCGAATGATCTAGTCATACGTATTCACGATCCGACCAATCAAGTACCGAACGCACGTCACCTTCGAGTTCAGCACACGTTCAGCCCGATGACGTCACTCGAACTCTGATCCAGCCGAGTGTTGAGGTGGAGAGGTGGTGGGCCCCCTAGCCTTCATCTTTTGCAGGTATTTTTCATATTTCCTGAAAAGTTGCTCCGTGAAGTTTCAGGTCATTCCGAGAACGTTTGTTTCTGCACATAAATAACACCATGGTAATTCTGCTGAAAACAACTTCAGTCCGAGTTAGTTCCATTCAAATTATGCAAGTTAGAGTCCAAAACAAGGGCAAAAGTGTTTGGAAAAGTAGATACGACGGAGACGTATCAACCGGCCGCCGCCGCCGTATGCGTACCCGTACGGATCGAGGGGAGAAGGCAGCGAAGGAGCCCGTGATCGAAGCGTTTTCTCATATTTTAGCCACTAAAAAGTTGGACGGCCCGTCTCGGACGACAGACGAAAATCTGGATTAATTGTGTGCTTGGGAGATTAGTATCACCTCATTTATATTATGATTATGATTTTGTCCATACAAATCATAAAAGCGTGTTATGACATGAGAAAAAAACGCATTGTGACGGTGAACCCACGGAGTCAATCCGTGCTTTATTATTACTAGCAAAAAGGCCCGTGCGTTGCAACGGGTTATACATTATATGTAGAGTAAGCACATTATATGTAGAGTAAGCACAGTACACAAACAATAAATTAGATCAAACAATCTACTCATCATACATTAGCCAGATTGGCCATGAATACTAACACATGAGCCTGTCTTAGGTAGAGCAAATAATTTATCCAGAGGGTAGCAAATGCGCAAAATGAATCACATGAATAGTTTAAAATTGCATTAGAATCTGCAGAGGCTGAACGATGTGAACTAAATAGTAGAATCATACTGCAGAAGCAGAAACTTTGGATGAAGAGTGAACATGTAGGTACTCATAGATTTAAAGATATATATATATATATATTTATCTGAAATATATTGATACCATTGGGTTTGCGCCCGCATACCATTGGGTTTCTTGCTGGCGGAGGAGGAGGAATCTGGCACTGGCGGTCACGGCGACCATTACGGCCACCGTTGTCTCCATGCTCTAGCCCTACAGGAACTCCATCATTGGGGTGTGTCGCTCCCCCTTGTGGATTCCCATATTGGCCACGAGATTGTAGATAGCAATACATGTTGGGGTACATAGTAATTTCAAAATTTTCCTGTGAACACGCAAGATCATGGTGATGCATAGCAACGAGAGGGGAGAGTGTTGTCCACGTACCCTCGTAGACCGAAAGCGGAAGCGTTAGCACAACGCGGATGATGTAGTCGTACGTATTCACGATCCGACCAATCAAGTACCGAACGCACGTCACCTTCGAGTTCAGCACACGTTCAGCCCGATGACGTCACTCGAACTCTTATCCAGCCGAGTGTTGAGGTGGAGAGGTGGTGGGCCCCCTGGCCACCCTCGTGGAGAGGTGGTGGGCCCCCTGGCCTTCATCTTTTGCAGGTATTTTTCATATTTTCTGAAAAGTTGCTCCGTGAAGTTTCAGGTCATTCCGAGAATGTTTGTTTTTACACATAAATAACACCATGGTAATTCTGCTGAAAACAACTTCAGTCCGAGTTAGTTCCATTCAAATCATGCAAGTTAGAGTCCAAAACAAGGGCAAAAGTGTTTGGAAAAGTAGATACGACGAAGACGTATCAACCGGCCGCCGCCGCCGTACGCGTACCCGTACGAATCGAGGGGAGAAGGCAGCGAAGGAGCCCGTGATCGAAGCGTTTTCTCATATTTTAGCCACTAAAAAGTTGGACGGCCCGTCTCAGACGACAGACGAAAATCTGGATTAATTGTGTGCTTGGGAGATTAGTATCACCTCATTTATATTATGATTATGATTTTGTCCATACAAATCATCAAAAGCGTGTTTTGACATGAGAAAAAAGCGCATTGTGACGGTGAACCCACGGAGTCAATCTGTGCTTTATTATTACTACCAAAAGGCCCGTGCGTTGCAACGGGTTATACATTATATGTTGAGTAAGCACATTATATGTAGAGTAAGCACAGTACACAAACAATAAATTAGATCAAACAATCTACTCATCATACATTAGCCAGATTGGCCATGAATACTAACACATGAGCCTGTCTTAGGTAGAGCAAATAATTTATCCAGAGGGTAGCAAATGCGCAAAATGAATCACATGAATAGTTTAAAATTGCATTAGAATCTGCAGAGGCTGAAGGATGTGAACTAAATAGTAGAATCATACTGCAGAAGCAGAAACTTTGGATGAAGAGTGAACATGTAGGTACTCATAGATTTAAAGATATATATATATATATATATATATATATATATATATATATATATTTATCTGAAATATATTGATACCATTGGGTTCGCGTCCGCATACCATTGGGTTTCTTGCTGGCGGAGGAGGAGGAATCTGGCGCTGGCGGTCACGACGACCATTACGGCCACCGTTGTCTCCATGCTCTAGCCCTGCAGGAACTCCATCATTGGGGTGTGTCGCTCCCCCTTGTGGATTCCCATATTGGCCACGAGATTATAGATAGCAATACATGTTGGGGTACATAGTAATTTCAAAATTTTCCTGTGAACACGCAAGATTATGGTGATGCATAGCAACGAGAGGGGAGAGTGTTGTCCACGTACCCTCGTAGACCGAAAGCGGAAGCGTTAGCACAACGCGGATGATGTAGTCATACGTATTCACGATCCGACCAATCAAGTACCGAACGCACGTCACCTTCGAGTTCAGCACACATTCAGTCCGATGACGTCACTCGAACTCTGATCCAGCCGAGTGTTGAGGTGGAGAGGTGGTGGGCCCCCTGGCCACCCTCGTGGAGAGGTGGTGGGCCCCCTGGCTTTCATCTTTTGCAGGTATTTTTCATATTTTCTGAAAAGTTGCTCCGTGAAGTTTCAGGTCATTCCGAGAACGTTTGTTTCTGCACATAAATAACACCATGGTAATTCTGCTGAAAACAACTTCAGTCCGAGTTAGTTCCATTCAAATTATGCAAGTTAGAGTCCAAAACAAGGGCAAAAGTGTTTGGAAAAGTAGATACGACGGAGACGTATCAACCGGCCGCCGCCGCCGTACGCGTACCCGTACGGATCGAGGGGAGAAGGCAGCGAAGGAGCCCGTGATCGAAGCGTTTTCTCATATTTTAGCCACTAAAAAGTTGGACGGCCCGTCTCGGACGACACACGAAAATCCGGATTAATTGTGTGCTTGGGAGATTAGTATCACCTCATTTATATTATGATTATGATTTTGTCCATACAAACCATAAAAGCGTGTTATGACATGAGAAAAAAGCGCATTGTGACGGTGAACCCACGGAGTCAATCCGTGCTTTATTATTACTAGCAAAAAGGCCCGTGCGTTGCAACGGGTTATACATTATATGTTGAGTAAGCACATTATATGTAGAGTAAGCACAGTACACAAACAATAAATTAGATCAAACAATCTACTCATCATACATTAGCCAGATTGGCCATGAATACTAACACATGAGCCTGTCTTAGGTAGAGCAAATAATCTATCCAGAGGGTAGAAAATGCGCAAAATGAATCACATGAATAGTTTAAAATTGCATTAGAATCTGCAGAGGCTGAAGGATGTGAACTAAATAGTAGAATCATACTGCAGAAGCAGAAACTTTGGATGAAGAGTGAACATGTAGGTACTCATAGATTTAAAGATATATATATATATATATATATTTATCTGAAATATATTGATACCATTGGGTTTGCGCCCGCATACCATTGGGTTTCTTGCTGGCGGAGGAGGAGGAATCTGGCGCTGGCGGTCACGGCGACCATTACGGCCACCGTTGTCTCCATGCTCTAGCCCTGCAGGAACTCCATCATTGGGGTGTGTCGCTCCCCCTTGTGGATTCCCATATTGGCCACGAGATTGTAGATAGCAATACATGTTGGGGAACATAGTAATTTCAAAATTTTCCTGTGAACACGCAAGATCATGGTGATGCATAGCAACGAGAGGGGAGAGTGTTGTCCACGTACCCTCGTAGACCGAAAGCGGAAGCGTTAGCACAACGCGGATGATGTAGTCGTACGTATTCACGATCCGACCAATCAAGTACCGAACGCATGTCACCTTCGAGTTCAGCACACGTTCAGCCCGATGACGTCACTCGAACTCTGATCCAGCCGAGTGTTGAGGTGGAGAGGTGGTGGGCCCCCTGGCCACCCTCGTGGAGAGGTGGTGGGCCCCCTGGCCTTCATCTTTTGCAGGTATTTTTCATATTTTCTGAAAAGTTGCTCCGTGAAGTTTCAGGTCATTCCGAGAACGTTTGTTTTTACACATAAATAACACCATGGTAATTCTGCTGAAAACAACTTCAGTCCGAGTTAGTTCCATTCAAATCATGCAAGTTAGAGTCCAAAACAAGGGCAAAAGTGTTTGGAAAAGTAGATACGACGGAGACGTATCAACCGGCCGCCGCCGCCGTACGCGTACCCGTACGAATCGAGGGGAGAAGGCAGCGAAGGAGCCCGTGATCGAAGCGTTTTCTCATATTTTAGCCACTAAAAAGTTGGACGGCCCGTCTCGGACGACAGACGAAAATCTGGATTAATTGTGTGCTTGGGAGATTAGTATCACCTCATTTATATTATGATTATGATTTTGTCCATACAAATCATAAAAGCGTGTTATGACATGAAAAAAAAGCGCATTGTGACGGTGAACCCACAGAGTCAATCTGTGCTTTATTATTACTAGCAAAAAGGCCCGTGCGTTGCAACGGGTTATACATTATATGTGGAGTAAGCACATTATATGTAGAGTAAGCACAGTACACAAACAATAAATTAGATCAAACAATCTACTCATCATACATTAGCCAGATTGGCCATGAATACTAACACATGAGCCTGTCTTAGGTAGAGCAAATAATTTATCCAGAGGGTAGCAAATGCGCAAAATGAATCACATGAATAGTTTAAAATTGCATTAGAATCTGCAGAGGCTGAAGGATGTGAACTAAATAGTAGAATCATACTGCAGAAGCAGAAACTTTGGATGAAGAGTGAACATGTAGGTACTCATAGATTTAAAGAGATATATATATATATATATTTATCTGAAATATATTGATACCATTGGGTTCGCGCCCGCATACCATTGGGTTTCTTGCTGGCGGAGGAGGAGGAATCTGGCGCTGGCGGTCACGGCGACCATTATGGCCACCGTTGTCTCCATGCTCTAGCCTTGCAGGAACTCCATCATTGGGGTGTGCCGCTCCCCCTTGTGGATTCCCATATTGGCCACGAGATTGTAGATAGCAATACATGTTGGGGAACATAGTTATTTCAAAATTTTCTTATGAACACGCAAGATCATGGTGATGCATAGCAACGAGAGGGGAGAGTGTTGTCCACGTACCCTCGTAGACCGAAAGCGGAAGCGTTAGCACAACGCGGATGATGTAGTCGTACGTCTTCACGATCCGACCAATCAAGTACCGAACGCACGTCACCTTCGAGTTCAGCACACGTTCAGCCCGACGACGTCACTCGAACTCTGATCCAGCCGAGTGTTGAGGGAGAGTTTCGTCAGCACGACGGTGTGGTGACGATGATGATGTTCTACCGACGCAGGGCTTCGCCTAAGCACCGCTACAGTATTATCGAGGTGGACTATGGTGGAGGGGGGCACCGCACACGGCTAAAAGATCAAACGATCAATTGTTGTGTCTCTAGGGTGCCCCCTTGCCCCCGTATATAAAGGAGCAAGGGGGAGGTGTGGCCGGCTAGGAGGGGCGCGCCAGGAGGAGTCCTACCCCCTCCATTTTCCTTGTTGGAATAGGAGTGGAGGGGGGAAGAGGAGGGAGAGAGGAAGGAAAGGGGGGCGCCGCCCCCCTCTCCTTGTCCTATTCGGACTAGGGGGAGGGGCGTGCGGCCCTGCCCTGGCCGCCTCTCCTCTTCTCCACAAAGGCCCACTATGGCCCATTAAGCCCCTAGGGGGTTCCGGTAACCTCTCGGTACTCCGGTAAAATCCCGATTTCACCCTGAACACTTCCGATATCAAAATATAGGCTTCCAATATATCAATCTTCATGTCTCGACCACTTCGAGACTCCTCGTCATGTCCGTGATCACATCCGGGACTCCGAACAACCTTCGGTACATCAAAACTCATAAACTCATAATATAACCGTCATCGAAACTTTAAGCGTGCGGACCCTACGGGTTCGAGAACTATGTAGAAATGATCGGGACACGTCTCCGGTCAATAACCAATAGAGGAACCTGGATGCTCATATTGGCTCCCACATATTCTACAAAGATCTTTATCGGTGAGATCGCATAACAATATACGTTGTTCCCTTTGTCATCGGCAGGTTACTTGCCCGAGATTCGATCGTCGGTATCTCAATACCTGGTTCAATCTCGTTACCGGCTAGTCTCTTTACTCGTTCCGTAATACATCTGTAACGCCCTCGATGCGGCTATATCTCCCACGTGTCGAAGCACGACTTAGAGGCATAACCGCAATGAAAGCAATGCCGCGAGTGAGGTAATCTTCACACAACCCATGTAATACATAAGGGCAAGAGATACATAGTTGGCTTACAATTGCCACGTCACACAATACATGAATAAAGCATTACATCAACCAGATAGAATCAAGGTCCGACTACGGAACCAAAATAAAAGAAGACTACCCCAAAAGCTACACAGATCCCCAATCGCCCCCAACTGGGCTCCACTACTAATCAACTAGAACGAAACAACACAAAGGACAAGATCTTCATCGAGCTCCTCCTTGAGCTTGGTTGCGTCACCTGCTCGGTAACATCGGCACCTGCAAACTGGTTTTGGAAGTATATGTGAGTCACGGGGACTCAGCAATCTCACACCCTTGCGATTAAGACTATTTAAGTTTATAGGTAGGGAAAAAGGTATGTGAGGTGGAGCTGTAGCAAGCGACTAGCATATATGGTGGCTAACATACGCAAATGAGAGCGAGAAGAGAAGGCAAAGCACGGTCGAGAAACTATGATCAAGAAGTGATCCTAGAACAACCTACATCAAGCATTACTCCAACACCGTGTTCACTTCCCGGACCCCGCCGAGAAGAGACCATCACGGCTACACACGAGGTTGATGCATTTTAATTAAGATAAGTTTCAGTTTTTCTACAACCGGACATTAACAAATTCCCATCTACCCATAACCGCGGGCACGACTTTTTAAAGTTCAAATCCCTGCAGGGGTGTCCCAACTTAGCCCATCACAAGCTCTCATGGTCAATGAAGGATATTCCTTCTCCCAGGAAGACCCGATCAGGCTCGGAATCCCGGTTACAAGACATTTCGACAATGGTAAAACAAGACTAGTAAAGCCACCCAGATGTGCCGACAAATCCCGATAGGAGCTGCACATATCTCGTTCTCAGGGCACACCGGATGAGCAAGACGTTGGGTAGGCCAGCCCAGAGTTGCCCCTGGTAGCCCTGGACATCGCTCAGTTGGACCAACACTTAGAGAAGCACTGGCCCGGGGGGGTTAAATAAAGATGACCCTTGAGCCGGCCGACCCAAGGGAAAGAAAAGGCTAGGTGGCAAATGGTAAAACCAATGTTGGGCCTTGCTGGAGGAGTTTTATTCAAGGCGAACTGTCAAGGGGTTCCCATTATAACCCAACCGTGTAAGGAACGCAAAATCAAGGAACATAACACCGGTATGACGGAAACTAGGGCGGCAAGAGTGGAACAAAACACCAGGCATAAGGCCGAGCCTTCCACCCTTTACCAAGTATATAGATGCATTAATTAAATAAGAGATATTGTGATATCCCAACATATAATCATGTTCCAACAAGGAACAAACTCAAATCTTCACCTGCAACTAACAATGCTATAAGAGGGGCTGAGCAAAGCGGTAACATAGCCAAACAACGGTTTGCTAGGACAAGGTGGGTTAGAGGCTTGGCTTAGCAACATGGGAGGCATGATATAGCAAGTGGTAGGTATCGCAGCATAGGCGTAGCAAAAGAGCGAGCATCTAGCAAGCAAAGATAGAAGTGATTTCGAGGGTATGTTCATCTTGCCTGAGATCTCGCAAGGAAGAAGAACGAGTCCATGAAGAAGACAAACGGACGTAGTCGAACAGATCCTCACAACACAATGTTATCGGAACCAACCCGAAGAAGCAACACCGGAAAGAAGCAAACAATCATGGTAAACAACCATCACATAAGCATGGCAAGATGCACAATCAAGTATGATGCATGTCTGGTTTAATGAGGCATGGCATGGCAAATTGCACAAAGAACCCTACAAATTAGGTGGAGCTCAATATGCAATGAGTTGCATATTGACAAAACACCACATGACTTATTTAGTTCGATCTCATTTATGAACTCAATAATATTAAATGTTGTTAAGCATGTCAAGAGGTGAAACATAAAGGAATTATCTATCTAAACAATTTAAATGGGGCCGGATATAGCAACCAACAAATCCAGTAAATCCCCATATGCATTTATCAATTTGGTGCAACAACAATTTAAACATTTTAATTGTTGTTATCATGATGCGGATGACGTGAACAAGTTTTATGCAATTATTATTAAAAGTTGACAAGCGCATTAAGAAGCATTTGTCATCGTGGCGGAAACGAAAGGGGTGCCACGACAATGACAGCGGAAATGGTGCCACGGTAACATTCCGGTTCCGATAGCTCACAGAGATACCGGTGCAAAAGGAAAGGTGATGGGAGCGTGACATGCGATAGAAGGTGGGGTGATCCCGGTAACCTGGTTCCCACGAGACGACGACATGGCAACGGGGAACATGCAAGAAACACGTCGGGCATGGTGATCGCGGGCATTTCATACAACATATGCATTCGTCCATGGGCGGTCGTTTCGGGGTTATACCTTCGAAGCGTGCGTTATCGGAGCGGTTCGGGTCAAGCGGTGTAGACGTTCTCGCATGCATCTAGGGTCGACGGAAGAGGTTCTCGCGATCTCGGCGACGGTAGTTGTACATGTTGGCGGTAGTCGAACTTGACGGTTCTGTTACACGGTTCTTCGGAGACGGTAGTGGTATACGGTACTTTCGGCCATGGTAGTCGTACACGCGTTCGGAGAGGAACTCGGCGTTTCGGTGCGGCGTAGGGGTACATGTCGATGGTCGTGTCGTGGTACTCGGCGTTCGTTTTAGTACTCGTTCGAGCATCCTTGTGGTCTTTTCGGTGGTGTACTTGGCGATATTTGAGACGACCTTGACGCATCCGTGTGTAGAGGTACTTGGCGGTTTCGGTAACGTAGTTGTACACGCGTCGTCGAACTTGTCGAATCCAAATGTTGGCCGATGTGGTACTTGGCGCTAATCCATGTTCAGTGGTCGAACTTGACGTCAACAGCAACAGCAAGTGGAGGTACATGATGACAGTGGGGCGTCGTCGTCGTCCACTACGGCAGACAGGGCATGCAAGTAGTGGTGGTACTTCTCGAGGTAGAAGTAGGAGAAGGCCGGGTCGTGTGCTCATCAGCAGGCAGCGAAACACGCTGTTGCTGCTCGAAGAAGGCGGTGGCACGCTTGCAGCCGAACGGAGGGAGGAAGAGGCACGGGCGCGAGGTGACGAAGCAGCAACTGCAAGGGCAGAGCGAGGTCGGCGCTGCGGCGCAGCTCGACGGCGGCAAGGCAGCAGGGGGAACCGGGCAGGAGGAAGGAGAGGCCGGCGGCTGTTACAAGAAGCAACCGAGGCGCGACTTCGGTCCATGGCAACGGCGAGGCGGGTCAAGGGCGGCGGCGCTCCTGGTTCCAGCGGGAGGAAGAACATCCCAATTGCCGCTCGGGAGGCGCGAAGCAGAGGGAGGAGAGGAGGCTCCAGCTTGGTCGTGGCCTCGTCGGCCGGCGAGGTGGAGCTCCGGTAGTGGCTCGATGGACAGAGGAGCTGGGTGGCTATGCGCGGGATCCAGAGAGAGAGAGAGAGAGAGAGAGAGAGAGAGAGAGAGAGAGATGGGGGTCGCGTGGGATCGAGAGGAAAGGGGTCGAGGGGATCGGGATCGAGCCGAGGGCTCTGCGTGAAGGAAATATGCCCTAGAGGCAATAATAAAGTTACTATTTATTTCCTTATATCATGATAAATGTTTATTATTCATGCTAGAATTGTATTAACCGGAAACATAATACATGTGTGAATACATAGACAAACAGAGTGTCACTAGTATGCCTCTACTTGACTAGCTTGTTGATCAAAGATGGTTATGTTTCCTAACCATAGACATGAGTTGTCATTTGATTAACGGGATCACATCATTAGGAGAATGGTGTGATTGACTTGACCCATTCCGTTAGCATAGCACTTGATCGTTTAGTTTGTTGCTATTGCTTTCTTCATGACTTATATATGTTCCTATGACTATGAGATTATGCAACTCCCGTTTACCGGAGGAACACTTTGTGTGCCACCAAACGTCACAACATAACTGGGTGATTATAAAGGTGCTCTACAGGTGTCTCCGAAGGTACTTGTTGGGTTGGCGTATTTCGAGATTAGGATTTGTCACTCCGATTGTCGGAGAGGTATCTCTGGGCCCTCTCGGTAATATACATCACTCAAGCCTTGCAAGCATTGCAACTAATAAGTTAGTTGCGGGATGATGTATTACGAAACGAGTAAAGAGACTTGCCGGTAACGAGATTGAACTAGGTATTGAGATACCGACGATCGAATCTCGGTCAAGTAACATACCGATGACAAAGGGAACAACGTATGTTGTTAAGCGGTCTGACCGATAAAGATCTTCGTAGAATATGTAGGAGCCAATATGGGCATCCAGGTCCCGCTATTGGTTATTGACCAGAGAGGTGTCTCGGTCATGTCTACATAGTTCTCGAACCCGTAGGGTCCGCACGCTTAACGTTCATTGATGATATAGTACTATATGATTTATGTATGTTGATGACCGAATGTTGTTCGGAGTCCGAGATGAGATCACGGACATGACGAGGAACTCCGGAATGGTCCGGAGATAAAGTTTGATATATGGGATAGTAGTGTTTGATCTTCGGAAGGGTTCCGGAATTCACCGGAAGGGGTTCCGGATGTTTCCCGAAATGTTTGGGCACGAGAACACTTTATCTGGGCCAAAGGGGAAAGCCCACGAGGCTTTTGGAAAGTGCAAAAGGAAGTTTTGCGGAGACTAGAGGCTAGACGCCAGGAACCCTAGCGTCTAGGGGGTAGATGCCGGGAACCCTGGCGTCTAGCCCTGGAGTTCGAGAAGGACTCTTGCCTTTCGGGTGAAACCAACTTTGAGGAGGCTTTTACTCCAAGTTTCGACCCCAGGGCTCAACATATAAATAGAGGGGTAGGGCTAGCACCAAAGACACATCAAGAAACACCAAGCCGTGTGCCGGAAACCCCGCCCCCTCTAGTTTATCCTCCGTCATAGTTTTCGTAGTGCTTAGGCGAAGCCCTGCGGAGATTGTTCTTCATCAACACCGTCACCATGCCATTGTGCTGCCGGAACTCATCTTCTACTTCGCCCCTCTTGCTGGATCGAGAAGGCGAGGACATCACCGAGCCGAACGTGTGCAGAACTCGGAGGTGACGTGCTTTCGGTACTTGGATCGGTCGGACGTGAAGATGTACGACTACATCAACCGCGTTGATATAACGCTTCCGCGAACGGTCTACGAGGGTATGCAGACAACACTCTCCCCTCTCGTTGCTATGCATCACCATGATCTTGCGTGTGCATAGGAATTTTTTTGAAATTACTACGTTCCCCAATAGTGGCATCCGAGCCTAGGTTTTATGCATTGATGTTGTGCACGAGTAGAACACAAGTGAGTTGTGGGCGATATAAGTCATACTGCTTACCAGCATGTCATACTTTGGTTCAGCCGTATTGTTGGATGAAGCGGCCTGGGCCGGCATGACGCATACGCTTACGCGAGACTGGTTCTACCGACGTGCTTTGCACACAGGTGGCTGGCGGGTGTTAGTTTCGCCAACTTTAGTTGAACCAAGTGTGGCTACGCTCGGTCCTTGCGAAGGTTAAAACAACACCAACTTGACAAACTATCATTGTGGTTTTGATGCGTAGGTAAGAATGGTTCTTGCTAAGCCCGTAGCAGCCACGTAAAACTTGCAACAACAAAGTAGAGGACGTCTAACTTGTTTTTGCAGGGCATGTTGTGATGTGATATGGTCAAGACATGATGCTAAATTTTATTGTATGAGATGATCATGTTTTGTAACCGAGTTATCGGCAACTGGCAGGAGCCATATGGTTGTCGTTTTATTGTATGCAATGCAATCGCGATGTAATGCTTTACTTTATCACTAAGCGGTAGCGATAGTCGTGGAAGCATAAAATTGGTGAGACGACAATGATGCTATGGTGGTGATCAAGGTGTCGCGCCGGTGACGATGGTGATCATGAAGGTGCTTCGGAGATGGAGATCACGAGCACAAGATGATGATGGCCATATCATATCACTTATATTGATTGCATGTGATGTTTATCTTTTATGCATCTTATCTTTCTTTGATTGACGGTAGCATTATAAGATGATCCCTCACTAAATTATCAAAGTATAAGTGTTCTCCCTAAGTATGCACCGTTGCGAAAGTTTTTCGTGCTGAGACACCACGTGATGATTGGGTGTGATAGGCTCTACGTTCAAATACAACGGGTGCAAAACAGTTGCACACGCGGAATACTCAGGTTTAACTTGACGAGCCTAGCATATAACAGATATGGCCTCGGAACACGGAGACCGAAAGGTCGAGCGTGAATCATATAGTAGATATGATCAACATATTGATGTTCACCATTGATACTACTCCATCTCACATGATGATCGGACATGGTTTAGTTGATTTGGATCACGTGATCACTTAGAGGATTAGAGGGATATCTTTCTAAGTGGGAGTTCTTAAGTAATATGATTAATTGAACTTTAATTTATCATGAACTTAGTCCTACTAGTATTAGCATATCTATGTTGTAGATCAATAGCTCGCGATGTTGCTCCCAGTTTATTGTGTTCCTAGAGAAAAATTATGTTGAAAAATGTTAGTAGCAATGATCCGTGATCTGAGGATTATCCTCATTGCTGCACAGAAGAATTATGTCTTTGATGCACCGCTAGGTGACAGACCTATTGCAGGAGCAGATGTAGACGTTATGAATGTTTGGCTAGCTCAATATGATGACTACTTGATAGTTTAGTGCACCATGCTTAACAACTTAGAATCAGGATTTCAAAGACGTTTTGAACGTCATGGACCATATGAGATGTTCCAGGAGTTGAAGTTAATATTTCAAGCAAATACCCGAGTTGAGAGATATGAAGTCTCCAACAAGTTCTATAGCTAAAAGATGGAGGAGAATAGCTCAAGCAGTGAGCATGTGCTCAGATTGTCTGGGTACTACAATCACTTGAATCAAGTGGGAGTTAATCTTCCAAATAAGATAGTGATTGACAGAATTCTCTAGTCACAATCACCAAGTTAGTAGAACTTCGTGATGAACTATAGTATGCAAGGGATGACGAAAACGATTCCCGAGCTTTTCATTATGATGAAATCGATGAAGGTAGAAGTCAAGAAAGAGCATCAAGTGTTGATGGTAGACAAGACCACTAGTTTCAAGAAAAGGGCAAAGGGAAGAAGGGGAACTTCAAGAAGAACAACAAGCAAGTTGCTGCTCAAGTGAAGAAGCCCAAGTCTGGTCCTAAGCCTGAGACTAAGTGCTTCTACTGCAAAGGGATTGGTCACTGGAAGCGGAACTGCCCCAAGTATTTGGCGGATAAGAAGGATGGCAAAGTGAACAAAGGTATATTTGATATACAGATCATTGATGTGTATTTTACTAGTGTTCGTAGCAACCCCTCGGTATTTGATACTGGTTCAATTGCTAAGAGTAGTAACTCGAAACGGGAGTTGCAGAATGAACATAGACTAGTTAAGGGTGAAGTGACGATGTGTGTTGGAAGTGGTTCCAAGATTGATATGATCATCATCGCACACTCCCTATACTTTTGGGATTAGTGTTGAACCTAAATAAGTGTTATTTGGTGTTTGCGTTGAGCATGAATATGATTTGATCATGTTTATTGCAATACGGTTATTCATTTAAGTAAGAGAATAAATTGTTGTTCTGTTTACATATATGGTTACACACCCAATGAAAATGGTTCGTTGGATCTCGATCATAGTGATACACATATTCATAATATTGAAACCAAAAGATGCAAAGTTAATAATGATAGTGCAACTTATTTGTGGCACTGCCGTTTAGGTCATATTGGTGTAAAGCTCATGAAGAAACTCCAAGCTGATGGACTTTTGGAATCACTTGATTATGAATCAGTTGATGCTTGCGAACCATGCCTCATGGGCAAGATGACTAAGACTCCGTTCTCCGGAACAATGCAGCAAGCAACAAATTTGTTGGAAATCATGCATACTGATGTATGTGGTCCGATGAATATTGAAGCTCGCAGCAGATATCATTATTTTCTGATCTTCACAGATGATTTGAGCAGATATGAGTATATCTACTTGATGAAACACAAGTCTGAAACATTTGAAAAGTTCAAAGAATTTTAGAATGAAGTGGAGAATCATCGTAACAAAATAAAAGTTTCTACGATATGATCACAGAAGTAAAATATTTGAGTTACAAGTTTGGCCTTCAGTTAAAAACAATGTGAAATAGTTTCACTAATCACGCCACCTGGAACACCACAGTGTAATGGTGTGTCCGAACGTCATAACCATACTTCATTACATATGGTGCGATCTATGATGTCTCTTACCGATCTACCACTATCGTTTGGGGGTTATGCATTAGAGACAACTGCATTCACGTTAAATAGGGCACCATCTAAATCCGTTGAGACGACACCGTATGAACTATGGTTTGGCAAGAAACCTAAGCTGTCGTTTCTTAAAGTTTGAGGTTGCAATGCTTATGTGAAAAAGTTTCAACCTGATAAGCTCTAACTCAAATCGGAGAAGTGCGTCTTCATAGGATACCCAAAAGAAAATGTTGGGTACACCTTCTATCACAGATCCGAAGGCAATATATTCGTTGCTTTGAATGGATCCTTTCTAGAAAAGGAGTTTCTCTCGAAAGAAGTGAGTGGGAGGAAAATAGAACTTGATGAGGTAACTGTACCTACTCCCTTATTGGAAAGTAGTTCATCACAGAAATCTGTTCATGTGACTAATACACCGATTAGTGAGGAAGCTAATGATGATGATCATGTAACTTCAGATCAAGTTACTACCAAACCTCGTAGGTAAACCAGAGTGAGATCCGCACCAGAGTGGTACGGTAATCCTGTTCTGGAGGTCATGTTACTTGACCATGACGAGCCTACGAACTATGAGGAAGCGATGATGATCCCAGATTCCGTGAATTGGCTTAAGGCCATGAAATCTAAGATGAGATCCATGTATGAGAACAAAGTATGGACTTTGATTGACTTGCCCAATGATCGGCGAGCCATTGAGATTAAATGGATCTTTAAGAGGAAGACGGACGCTGATAGTAGTGCTACTATCTACAAAGCTAGAATTGTCGCAAAAAGGTTTTCGACAAGTTCAAGGTGTTGACTACGATGAGAGTTTCTCACTCGTATCTATGCTTAAGTCTGTCCGAATCATGTTAGCAATTGGCGCATTTTATGAAATCTGGCAAATGGATAAACAAAACTGTATTCCTTAATGGATTTATTAAAGAAGAGTTGTATATGATACAACCAGAAGGTTTTGTCAATCCTAAAGGTACTAATAAAATATGCAAGCTCCAGCGATCCATCTATGGACTGGTGCAAGCATCTCGGAGTTGGAATATACGCTTTGATAAGTTGATCAAAGCATAGAGTTTTATACAGACTTGCGGTGAAGCCTGTATTTACAAGAAAGTGAGTGGGAGCACTACAACATTTCTGATAAGTATATGTGAAAGACATATTATTGATCGGAGATAATGTAGAATTATTCTGCAAAGCATAAAGGAATGTTTGAAAGGAGTTTTTCAAAGAAAGACCTTGGTGAAGCTGCTTACATATTGAGCATCATGATCTATAGAGATAGATCAAGACGCTTGATGATTTTTTCAATGAGTACATACCTTGACAAGATTTTGAAGTAGTTCAAAATGGAACAGTCAAGAAGGAGTTCTTGCTTGTGTTACAAAGGTGTGAAGTCGAGTAAGACTCAAAACCCGACCACGACAGAAGATAGAGAGAGAATGAAAGTCATTCCCTATGCCTCGGCCATAGGTTCTATAAAGTATGCCATGCTGTGTACCAGACCTATTGTATACCCTGCCCTAAGTTTGGCAAGGGAGTACAATAGTGATCTAGGAGTAGATCACTGGACATTGGTCAAAATTATCCTTAGTGGAATAAGGATATGTTTCTCGATTATGGAGGTGACAAAAGGTTCGTCGTAAAGGGTTACGTCGATGCAAGTTTTGACACTGATCTAGATGACTCTAAGTCTCAATCTGGATACATATTAAAAGTGGGAGCAATTAGCTAGAGTAGCTCCATGCAGAGCATTGTTGACATAGAAATTTGCAAAATACTTACGGATCTGAATGTGGCAGACCCGTTGACTAAACTTCTCTCACAAGCAAAACATGATCACACCTCAGTACTCTTTGGGTGTTAATCACATAGCGATGTGAACTAGATTATTGACTCTAGTAAACCCTTTGGGTGTTGGTCACATGTCAATGTGAACTATGGGTGTTAATCACATGGTGATGTGAACTATTGATGTTAAATCACATGGCGATGTGAACTAGATTATTGACTCTAGTGCAAGTGGGAGACTGAAGGAAATATGCCCTAGAGGCAATAATAAAGTTATTATTTATTTTCTTATATCATGATAAATGTTTATTATTCATGCTAGAATTGTATTAACCGGAAACATAATACATGTGTGAATACATAGACAAACAGAGTGTCACTAGTATGCCTCTACTTGACTAGCTCGTTGATCAAAGATGGTTATGTTTCCTAACCATAGACATGAGTTGTCATTTGATTAACGGGATCATATCATTAGGAGAATGGTGTGATTGACTTGATCCATTCCGTTAGCATAGCACTTGATCGTTTAGTTTGTTGCTATTGCTTTCTTCATGACTTATACATGTTCCTATGACTATGAGATTATGCAACTCTTGTTTACTGGAGGAACACTTTGTGTGCCACCAAACGTCACAACGTAACTGGGTGATTATAAATGTGCTCTACAGGTGTCTCTGAAGGTACTTGTTGGGTTGGCGTATTTCGAGATTAGGATTTGTCACTCCGATTGTCGGAGAGGTATCTCTGGGCCCTCTCTATAATACACATCACTCAAGCCTTGCAAGCATTGCAACTAATAAGTTAGTTGCGGGATGATGTATTACGGAACGAGTAAAGAGACTTGCCGGTAACGAGATTGAACTAGGTATTGAGATACCGACGATCGAATCTCGATCAAGTAACATACCGATGACAAAGGGAACAACGTATGTTGTTATGCGGTCTGACCGATAAAGATCTTCGTAGAATATGTAGGAGCCAATATGGGCATCCAGGTCCCGCTATTGGTTATTGACCAGAGAGGTGTCTCGGTCATGTCTACATAGTTCTCGAACCCGTAGGGTCCGCACGCTTAACATTCGTTGATGATATAGTACTATATGAGTTATGTATGTTGATGACCGAATGTTGTTCGGAGTCCGATATGAGATCACGGACATGACGAGGAACTTCGGAATGGTCCGGAGATAAAGTTTGATATATGGGATAGTAGTGTTTGATCTTCGGAAGGGTTCCGGAATTCACCGGAAGGGGTTCCGGATGTTTCTCGAAATGTTTGGGCACGAGAACACTTTATCTGGGCCAAAGGGGAAAGCCCACGAGGCTTTTGGAAAGTGTAAAAGGAAGTTTTGCGGAGACCAGAGGCTAGACGCCAGGAACCCTAGCGTCTAGGGGGTAGACGCCAGGAACCCTGGCGTCTTGTAACACCCTCGATGCGACTATAGCTCCCACGTGTCGAGGCACGACTTAGAGATATAATTGCATTGAAGGCATATGTCGCAAGTTAGGAAATCTTCCCAACATCCCATGTAATATAATAATAAAAGGGGAGAACATAGTTGGCTTACACTCGCCACGTCAATCAAGTACATAAATAACATTACATCATCCATACACTCAAGGCCCGACTACGGCGCCAAAATAAAAGAGAACCCAACATGCGACAACAGTCCCGTTCACCCCCAACTGGGCACCACTACTGATCATCGGGAAAGGAAACATAGTATCGTTGAGAGTCTTCGTCGAACTCCCACTTGAGCTCATACGCGTCTCCTGGAGCGGAATCATCAGGCCCTGCATCTGGTGTGATAGTAATCTGTGAGCCACAGGGACTCAGCAATCTTGCACCCTCGCGATCAAGACTATTTAAGCTTATAGGTAAGGCAAGGTAAAATATGAGTGGAGCTGCAGCAAGCGACTAGCAAGTATGGTGGCTAACTTATTCGCAAAAGAGAGCGAGAAGAGGAGGCAAAGCGCGAGCGAGAAACTAGAGAGCAACCTGCGCAAACATTACTCCAACACCGTGTCCACTTCCCGGACTCCGCTGAGAAGAGGCCATCACGGTAACACACTCGGTTGATTCATTTTAATTTAATTAAGGTTCAAGTTATCTACAACCGGACATTAACAAATTCCCATCTGCCCATAACCGCGGGCATGACTTTCGAAAGTTCAAATCCCTGCAGGGGAGTCCCAACTTAGCCCATGACAAGCTCTCACGGTCAACGAAGGAATAGACCTCCTCCCAAGACGTTCCGATCAGACTCGGTATCTCGGTAACTCAAGACACTTCGACAGGTTAAAACAAGACCAACAACACCGCCCGAATGTGCCGACAAATCCCGATAGGAGCTTCACATATCTCTTTCTTAGGGCACACTCAGATAAGCAATCCGTACAACTAAAACCAGCCCTCGAGTTTCCCCGAGGTGGTGCTGCAAGGGGCTCTAGTTTGGACCAACACTCAGAGGAGCACCGGCCCGGGGGGGGGGGGGGTTAAAATAAGATGACCCTGGAGTCTGCAGAACCCAAGGGAAAGAAAAAGGCTAGGTGGCAAATGATAAGACCAATGTTGGGCATTGCTGGAAAAGCTTTAATCAAGGCGAACTATCAAGGGGTTCCCATTATAACCCAACCGCGTAAGGAACGCAAAATCCGGGAACATAACACCGATATGACGGAAACTAGGGCGGCAAGAGTGGAACAAAACACTAGGCGAGAGGCCGAGCCTTCCACCCTTTACCAAGTATATAGATGCATTAAGATAACATGGCAATATAATGATATCCCAATAAGTAAATAAAATATGTTCCAACAAGGAATGGCCTCCAATCTTCACCTGCAACTAGCAACGCTATAAGAGGGGCTGAGCAAAGCGGTAACATAGCCAATCAACGGTTTGCTAGGACAAGGTGGGTTAGAGGTTTAACATGGCAATTTAGGAGGCTTTCAAGCAAGTGGTAGGCATCGTAGCAATGGCATAGCAAAAGAGCGAGCAAACTAGCATAGCAAAGATAGTAGTGATTTCGAGGGTATGATCATCTTGCCTGCACAGTTGTTAGAGTTGACTGGATCCTCGAAAGCAAAATCAACGGGCTCCTTGTTAGCGAACTCGTCTCCCAGCTCTACCCAAACAAGACAAACAAGCAACAAGGATACAATCAACCACGTGCAAGACCAAGCAATATGATGAAATGATGATATGCTATGCGGGATGCGATGCAGGATGCAAAATGCAAGATATGACAGGAAATGCATGAACCTGGCCTCAACTTGGAATTCCAAGTGTGCCACTGGAAAGATGAGATGAAATCGCTTGAAAACGATATAAAGAACGCCGGAATCGGAGTTACGGTTTGGAAATGGCAAGCGATTCAAATATGACACCGGTCTGCGATTTACAGCAAGTAGGCATCTAAATGCAACGAAATGAACATGCTACAGCACCCAAACATGACAACAAAATACATGGCAGGGATGCACACAAGATGCTTAACAAAAGTCTAGCACTTAGCTACGGCCAATTCATCCATTAACAGGTTCAAACAAGCATGGCAAAAACGCAAATGGTAAAACAGATCTCAGACTTAGTGAAATTAACACTTGTCTGGAATTTCAGATCATATAGCCCTCTTCGGAGCAACAAAACTACATGCTACAGGACCTGAACATGACAAAGCAAAGCATGGCATGGAGTTACTCAAAGAGCTTAACAAAAGTCCCTTAGTGACCTTGAGCCAAAAGGGATCACAAAATATACTAACAAGCACACGAACATAGCAAAAACATAATCAGTTTCCAGACTTAGTGAAAACTGGGACATGCTGAAACATAACTCACGAAGGCATGTTTACGAGCTCGATGCACTCACCATGGTGCAAGTCATGGCAATACAAGTATACATCCTTTAAGAAGGCACAAAATACAAGCTAGACATGGCAAGAACAATGGCATAGCATGCACGGATCAACCACAATAACATCGGCAAAATCGCAAACAAGTTGACGATCTGCCCAGATTCGCAACGAAGCAAAAGTAGAGCTCGATTGACTCAAGCTAGGATGCTCCATAATTGCAAACAAAGACATGGATGGATAGAGCACTACAATATTAACAAAACTCCTTTACTGATCATCCTCAAAAGAGGCACGAATCACTAGGAAACAACAAGAACATATGGCATCGTGAGATAAACAATCCCAGGACAGTGAAATTACTAAGTCCCTGAAAATAGAATTAGCAAGTGCACCACTTCGCAAGCTTGCACAAGTCACCACACACATCCTAAAAATACATGGGTTGCACCTCTGGAAAGATGGCAAAACCCTTAACAAAACATATGAAGAACTCACGGGCATATCATGCACACATTAATCATGGCAAAAATGACAAAAGTGCTAAACGGAGTAATAGATCTGACAATTAACTCAAGTAGCCCTCTTCTAACAGCATTTCGGGCTCCAAGATGAGCTCAAATGAAAATGATGCAATGGAATGAAATGATGTACTCTCTGAGATGAACATTTTGATATGCTATATGCCCAAATCGAAGCTATGGATGCAAAGTTACGGAGCCTCGAACAAGGGCATATGGATCAAGAATTTCAGGACAGCAAAAAAAAAACAACCTCGCAAAAATTAGGGTTTACTGTAGCCGTCTCGGATCCGATCTGGATCGGGGCGCGCGGAGCCCGAGGATCGCCGGCGAGCCTTGCCGGCTCCGGTGAGCGAAGAAGCAGCGGGGAGGCGCGGGTCCGGTCGGTGGGGGCGGCGGCTGGCGGCGCCGGGCCCGGCTCCGGTCGCCGGAGTCTCGCGGCGGGGCGGCAGGCGTTGGTGCGACGGCGGGGCACGGCGGGGTCCGGCCGGTGGCGAACTCCGGCAGGCGAGGCGGCGGGGAGGGGAAGAGGCGGCGCGAGCGGGCGCCTCAGGCCCGGCTCGGCGGCGGGGAGGGCCTCGCGTGGGCCTCGCGGGCCTGGCGCGGTCGGCGGCGAAGCGGTCCCCAGCGGGATAGGTGGCGCGACGCGGTTGGGCGGCGGTGGCGGCGGACGTTGTCCGGCTCCGGCCGGACACGTCCGGAGCGGCGGATCGGGGATTTTTAGGGTTAGGGGGGAGAGGATCCGCGAATTGGAATGGGGGGTGTATATATAGGCATAGAGGGAGCTAGGAGAGCCCAAAAGAGGTGCGGTTTTCGGCCACGCGATCGTGATCGAACGCTCTAGGACATGGAGTAGAGTTAGGTGGGTTTTGGGCCAAATTGGAGGGGTTTTGGGCTGCAACACACACGAGGCCTTTTCGGTCCCTCGGTTAACCGTTGGAGTACCAAACGAAGTCCAAATGATACGAAACTTGACAGGCGGTCTACCGGTAGTAAACCAAGGCCGCTTGGCAAGTCTCGGTCCAATCCGGAAATGTTTAATCCCCACACACGAAAGAAAGCAAGAAATGACCACCGGAGAAGAACGAAGCGCCGGAATGCAAAACGAACAACGGGGAAAATGCTCGAATGCATGAGACGAGCACGTATGCAAATGCAATGCACATGATGACATGATATGAGATGCATGACAACGACAACAACACACGGAGACAAAAACCCGAACCCGAGAAAATAAAATAACTTGACGTCGGAAACGGCAAGAGTTGGAGTACAAATAGGGAAAGTTACATCCGGGGTGTTACACGTCTAGCCCTGGAGTCCGAGAAGGACTCTTGCCTTTCGGGTGAAACCGACTTTGAGGAGGCTTTTACTCCAAGTTTTGACCCCAGGGCTCAACATATAAATAGAGGGGTAGGGCTAGCACCAAAGACACATCAAGAAACACCAAGCTGTGTGCCGGAAACCCCGCCCCCTCTAGTTTATCCTCCGTCATAGTTTTCGTAGTGCTTAGGCGAAGCCCTGCGGAGATTGTTCTTCATCAACACCGTCACCACGCCGTTGTGCTGCCGGAACTCATCTACTACTTCGCCCCTCTTGCTGGATCAAGAAGGCGAGGACGTCACTAAGCCGAACGTGTGCAGAACTCGGAGGTGCCGTGCTTTCGGTACTTGGATCGGTCGGACGTGAAGACGTACGACTACATCAACCGCGTTGATATAACGCTTTCGCGAATGGCCTACGAGGGTATGTAGACAACACTCTCCCCTCTCATTGCTATGCATCACCATGATCTTGCGTGTGTGTAGGATTTTTTTTGAAATTACTACGTTCCCCAACACTGCGGCGCTGAGGAGAAGGGTTCAGCTGCGCTAGGGGATCGATAGGAGGCGGCGTCAGAGGAAAAGGTCGACGGAGAGATGCTCGTTAGGGTTACAGGAGGAGTGGGCTGACTGCTGCTGGGCCTGCGGCTACAGGAGTCCCAAGAGGCAAGGCTAGTCTCTCTCTCTCTCTACTAAAAGAAAAGAAAAAAACAGAGATTAAGAAAGAAAAGAAAGAGGGGTTAAGGGAAGAAGTTGGACACGCAGATAATTTTCCCGGACTCACAAAAATGTGCTTATTCCGGGAAAATAGAAAAGGCCATGATTGAGAGATCTAAATTCAAATCCATTTGAATTTAATTCAAATGGTTTGAATAAGTTCAAGGTAATGAAGAGTCCAAAAATATTCGGATTTTTGGTGGAGCTCCGAAAAATGACGAAAGAATAAATGGCAAGGTTAGAGAGCAACTCAAAGTAGAAAAGACTTGAGAGTTTAAATTGCAAGTGTGTCACGGTAATTCCAGAAAAATGGAAATATTTATAATAGCTCCCTAATATCGGGAGGATTGAAGGCAGGCTCGCGTCGTCCACCTGTCGCTATGAATAGCCCCCCCCCACACACACACGGACCGTCAGCCCGCATCTCTGGCCGCTCGCACACCCTAGCTGCCTCTCTCCTCTGCTCCGCCGCTCCAGCCGCCTCTCCCCCGCTTCCCTTCCCTCCACTCACGAACCCTAGCGTCGGCGCCACACCCTGCGCAGCCGCTGCATCCCTCCCCGCTCTCCACTCGACCCCAACTCCGGGGGTCTCCTCTCCCTCCAGCATCGCCGCTCCACCCTCTCCCGCGACCCTCACCTTCCTTCCTCTCCAAAGGAAGGGAAGAGAAGGGCAGGGAAGGCCCCAGATCGAGCGGAGCGACGCCCAGATCCGCAGCGGCACCGGCACCAGCGTGCCATCGTCCACCTGGTTCTCGAGGAAGGCCATGGATGGGGGCGGAACCATAGTCCCACACCCGTCCTCCTCGACGTCTGCGACGGGCTGCAGCACCTAGGCTTCAAAGGTACGCACGCACGCCCTCCATCCTCCTCCCGTCCCCTCTTCTTCTTTTGGATGACCCCTACAGTTGGGTGGTTTCTGTAGGTAGGCCATCACAATGGAAACAGAAGGATGAGCACCATGGCGGGCGTGCAGATGTAGGCCATCGTCATCGCCATGTCCCCTAGATTGACAAGCGGCCGGCCGGATTCGAGACCAAGCACCCCTGTGGGCTTCCTGTTCTGGCTCCTCAACACCACCACGGCTGCGGGATCCACGACCATGGCTGCCCGAGCGCCCAGATGCAGGGCGGTTCCGAACCCAAAGCACAGTTTTACAGGTAGTACGAGGGCAGTTAATGAATATACTTGCGCGCTTTTACTCTTAGGCAAATCACTAATCATTCAAAAGGCTTATTAGTGTTGATTTTGTAAGGTTATTGGGATACACAAGAACTAGCAATACCACATAAAAAAGAGTCTAGAACTGGGCATTTTTAAATCTGGATAGTTGTTGTAGTGCCTGATTATGACAACAACAAGGAAAAAAATAGCAGAATAATTGTTTGCAGGGATACATAGATCTTTCTTCTATCATGGTTATCAAGATAGGATTTTTTTAACGTACACTATATAGTACAAAAGGTTGTTTATAATATACTGCAAATCATTAGTTTTACGTCAGTCTATTACATCAGAGTAGATGTCTCTATCTTATCTTGATTGATAGGAAGTCCACATATTGAACCTTCAAGATGGTTTGAAATGGACCTGGACAATGTGAATTGGGGCCAGTATCTAAACACTCTGTTTTGGAACCTCAACTATTGGGATTCAATCATTACGCTGGCTGGAGAGGTTGAGAATTCGAAGATAACTCCTTCCTACATGTTTTTGGTGACAGTTTGCTTGATACAATAGATGGATGTTATGTTTAGATATGTTGTGCTCGATGGATCAGTCTTCTTGCTTTGTTTATTCATGCTTTTTAGGAGAATATTTAGCCATGTTGATATGTTTGTCCCCTGTATGTTTAGATATGTTGCCTCGATGGACCTAGTTATAATAATATAATTGATTTTCTATAATTGTTGTTGTGGGTTTGTCAAGCATTAATTGGGTGGATGGGAGCAGCAGCGACGGTGTTGTGTTCTCTTTCATGAAACTGACCCCACTTTCTCGTTCTTATTACCTTGTGCGATTTGATTCCTCACTTTTCCTTTCTTCTGTTTCCTTTCCTCTTGCAGGATTGACGGGGCTGCTCTCATTTTTCGGTTTGCTACTGCTCCTTGCATTCTATGCTGCTCATTGTTGTCATAAGAACGTGAGGTGTTCTTCGGTACGATGCTCCTGACGTGTTTGATGAAATGTCTATAAGCTGATATGTTACTCATTCTCTCTTTCCTTCTCAGTTGGTTCTTGGGTCCTCCATGCCGTTAGCCATCAAGGTTGGGTTCCTTCCCGCTCCCTTGCTCAATTTTTGCCTACTGAAAGCGATGTGTGCTGATGTATTGGTTTTGACAACCTCCCCGTGTGTGTGATCTTTGTTGGCATATCAAACGAGGATATTTGTTGGCATACCCGCTGGATTCTAGCAGACTAGCGCGGTGCTCGGGTGCCTAGCTTACTTCAGTTCTGAGTCAACGGCAATGAAGTAATCTGTTCCTGAATCAAGGGGTATGCCTAGCTTACTTCAGTTCTGAGTCAGCGGCAACGAAGTAATCTGTTCCTGAATCCAGCAGGTATGCTTAGCTTAGTTCAGTTCTGAGTCAGCGGCAACGAAGTAATCTATTACTGAATCTTGCATGTAACTTTGATTGCAGCGGCCCATTCCCCTGTCGTGCCTTGACTAGCTAGATCGATTTTGGAGCTTGTCTATTCTGCCTTTGACATTCCCTGGATTTTTGCTTGGATGTGTTGTGGTGATTATTTGACGGGTGGTCTAAGACTCTAGGATGAGCCCATTTATTTTAGCACATGCATTACAATTTGTCTATTGCACCATCGACTTCCTTTCCCATATTTATACTTTTATGTGCTCTCATCAGTTATGTTTTGTCTGTTTTTGGCTGACCCAATGCATTTTAATTCACCTATATGTACTACCATTGGTTGTCTTATATACATTTTCATGTGTTTTATCTGTCTGATCAGTTCTTCCTATGTTCTTTCTGTTTGTGTTGCAGATGATGCCACTCTTCCACCATCTTGTCGGCTCACATGCTGTTATTCTTGCTGCCAAGGTTTATGCTTCCTCTTTCGGTTCTATTTTCTTTTGCTCCTGTGAAGTATAAGTATTTGTTGCAGTTAAGTTTGTCAGTTCCTGTTATGTGTTTGGGGTAACTGTCTACAGTTCAGTTTATCTGTTCTTCTGGTGCATCTTGTTCTAAACTTCTGGTAGGATGTGCTCCTATCACCTGAAGTATCAAAATCTTGTTAAGCGTTGGTCTGATGTTTTATATATATTCAGCACCAAGGGAGATGTAGAAATGCAAGAACAGAACCTTTGCGAGGTAATTCAGTCAGCTATATGCATGTATGTTTTCTGCTATAGCGAGATCATTTATTTTATTTAGAAAATAGAACATGAAGTGTGATTACAAGAATCTACTACTGTTAGCATGAACAGGCTTTGTAATGTACCTACTGAATAATAGCATAATTGAATCCTTCCTAAGCAACGTCCGTCAACCGAGACTTCACATGCTTTGTTTTACTTTACGAAGAGTAGTATGTGGTGCTCCAATATTCAACTGTGTTCTTGAATTAGGAATTATGTTTTTTATAGTTAAAGTGCTTGTCTATTGATCTGGTGTATATAAGTGAAAGAAAACAAAAACAGACGGGGGATGGGAGCTTCTTGCTTTTGTTTTCCTTTTGTTTCTATTTGATAATTACTCTCTACTCTGATGCTTCAGTGTTTTTTTAATATCCCATGTTATATTTTTTTGGTGCTACTTGGGCTTTCTGAGGTCCTTTTTGTTTTCATTAAGAACAAAATAGAGTTACTTAATTTTAGATTTGAATGTTAGACACAGAGCTATGAGTCAATGTACTGGTTTGACAAGCTGTATTGTCATATTCACCTGTGCTTTGGAAATTAAAAAGAATTACTTTGTTTTAGGTTTGAATGTCAAGAAAAAAATAGAATGGGGTAAGGGAGCTCGCAATACAGATTCTAATTGTTACTTGGTGTTCTGATCCTTGTGTCTGCTCTTGTACTCCCTCTGTTCACTTTTATAAGACGTTTCAGACAGCTGAAATTGAATTGTTTTGAGTCTTGTCTTAAATGTCTAAATGGTCTTACAAAAGTGAACGGAGGGAGTAATAATCTTTTGTGGGTGCCTTCACATGTAATCTATTGCCTCTCTGTCACATTTTGCTACAAAATTATGTCTCGACCATATGTATTTACATTACTCCTGTCAGCTTCTGATATTTAAATTATGATAGGACAATGCCTCTCTAACTGTAACTATGATAATCTTGATGTGCAAGTAAACACTACTAGGATAACTAAAAAATCATGAAATGTGAGCAATTCTCGATTTAAATGGTGTGACCTTACATAATAGGAGCTAATCATTGTATCGTGTTCAAAATGGGTACTAGAAAAGATGATTGAATAGCAAGTCCTGTAGAGTTACTACCATAAAGTTTATTTCTAACTGCATGATCTGAACTGCATATTCTGAAAGTATATTGCACCCCTGCCCTTGGGAAATTAGACTGCCATAGCAATACTTTTGTAAATAAATGACATTCGAACTTGATGGTTCAGTTTAAAGCTGCAGGCAGAGGCTTGCGGTAGGGAGGAAATTGTTATGCCAGTTGAAAACCAAGCCGTTTATTTGTGGGTGCATGATCTAGACTGTGCTTCTCTGAAAGTATGCTCTTGGGAGATTTAGCTATTGTGGTTTTGCTTGGTAAACGGCTTGGTTGTTAAACAAATGACATGCTAAAATGTTGGTTGTTAGAGCCTCCCTGTTCTTCTAAAAATAGTTCGGTTGTTAGTACAGAGGTGTGACACTATTTGGTCCTCTGGTATTGATTCATGATTTGTGCTTAATACATGATGTTGGTATCTGATCACTTTATTGCTCATGCCTCACTTGATGTTGCATGGTGTACAGGTGAAGTGCCAATGGAGTGGCATATCGTACTTCGCTACTACCTACACATGTGATTCCATTTGATTTCACTTTGATTTTTTTCTGCTGATCGTTTCTAGGTGGTTGTTGATGAATCATGTGAGGATGGTGCAGAACTCACAAGAGGGAAAAGACCGAACTGCGGTAACCAAATCAAATAGCTGATAAGGTACAGATTTCTGAAGATATATGGTCTGCCCTAAACAAGCATATACATCATAGTACAAAGGGGAATTACATCTCTATTTTATGTTATATTTTCTGCTTGCTATCTTGTTCATGGACTCTCTGTAAGTGCATCGTTCTATTAGCAACCTTAGTGCCAGTGACTCAACAGTCAGCTATCAACCAGAATAGTAGGGCATTGAGCTTGTTTAAACTGTAGAGTACACATGCATATACTGTTACTCAGACATCAAGAAAACAGGAGATAAACATGTATGATGATCTACCATGTTATTACTCGGGTGTTGATTAGCAAGTAGACATAGGTTTAGCAGAGAAGAAGTTTCAGTGATTTATCAGTTCAGGCTATGGAAGTAAACATGAGGCATTGAAGCTAATTTGAATTAGGCATGATGAACCAAACATTTTGTAGTTGCCATTAGTGGGTCAACAGGGTAGGCATTTTCATGAGACAATATTGATTTTAATGATGGCTAATAATTACACTACTGCCTTTGTTTCAAAAGTAAAACTTTGTTATCTTTGACCTTGCCTCTAGGAAAAAATTATCAGCTCAAAACTGAAATACTCCGAATTTACTTGTTATCTTTTAGATGTAATACTGTGTTGTTTGTGAAGGTTCACTTGGAAGTGGTTGAGGTAGCCTGACCTGGTGAGGATCCAGCTAACGAACTGACCTGGTGACGCGATGTGTACATTGGAGGAATTAGATCTTGTGCGTGCGGGAGTGGATCTTGCAATTGAAGTCGTCTCTCCGATGCAGAGGAGCAGCGGCGATGCAGTGGAAACTACAGGGTGAGTGAGAGATTGGAGAAGGAGGGGATGGTCATGAAGTGAGTAAGTGGATTAACATCGCTTGGTCAAGTAACTTTGGCTGGCCCATTATTGTGAATTTGTCATTTGTCTCTTGTAAGCCCACAACACAGTTTAAATATGTATTGGGAGTTTGGGACAATTAAATCAGATAAATGAAAGAAATTATAGCGCTTATAACGGTTTATAAAATGAAGTAACAAAGTGCATATCCAAGTTCAGTACATTTTAGAATGTGGTTGTTTGTTGTTATTCATTGTTAGGCTTGGCATTTGAATCTTTGTTAGATCGGAAGTGCCTTTGATAGCATGGAATATTTGTATAACGCACTTTGGAGGCATGGACTTTCTCAAGATGATCGGCAAGTGTTTGTTTGCCAAAGTTATGGCGGTTTGAAAAAAGTCGTTGGTGCATTGCTGTCGATCTCAAGATGGCTATGTGTTTATATTTTGCATAATCACTCTGAGGGTCATGATTTATAGTTTCTCTGAAATTTGCTCTTGAAGAATCATGTATCTATGTTAGACCCGGTGAGAAAAGGTGGCTTCCAAGCAGAGGATGCGGGAGTGTTGGCCACATTTGGTTTCAACTTGGGTGTCTAAATATTCTCATAATACTTGGCTCCCTCTCGCCCCTTGCGCCATTGGCGCAACGAGTCATCTAGTATGTTATAAAGAGAAGTCACCCTTCCCTCGGTTTAAATGGACCTAAGATCCATCCAATTTATTTAGTGAGTTTTAAAACGGGTTGCATGATGACATGATGCAATGCACATGACATGCAAGCAAATGACAAGGCAACAACAGCGAATAACTGGAAGACACCTGGCGCATCGGTCTCGGGGCGTCACAACACTCCACCACTACGAGAGGATCTCGTCCCGAGATCTAGAATGGCACCGGAGGGAAAAACGGAAGAGAAAGAGAAAAGGTAAAACTAAGTTGCTTCTTTGACAAACGAGTGAGACCAAAGAACCTTGAGAGGTTGAACAAATTGAAAGAAAAAAATACAACGAAGATGAACGAAGTTGAAAACAATCCGTTAGAAAAGTAACAAGGAACATTACGAGAACCTTGTAGGTTGACAGACATAAGAAAAAGGGTTGCAATGGACAAGAAGTACATGCAAGCACTCCGGTAGAAACGAGATGTACAAGGAGCGATAAGGATCAATTATGACAACACTCCGGTTGGAAATGGAAGGTAAAGAATATGAACTTGACAAGATGAGAGGATGCTTGAAAAGAGGACACAACACTCCGGTTAAAAGGATAAGCACGAAAAGAACATGGTCCTGACAATCCGAGATGATGAGTGAAGAGAGCAACACCACAATGCCTCCGGAAGAGATAAAATAATGGAATCAAAAGAACGGAGGAGAAAACAACATCTTCTACCTCAAATGAGCTTGAAAAAGCACATTTAGGAGAAGGGTCGAACGGTATTGTTGGAAATCCAACAACGAAAAGAGTAACCTTGTTGTGGGCTTATGGAAAACATCTCAAAAACTTGAGGTGAAAACTTGCCACAAACAGAAACAATTGCTTGGATTGATGTCAACAAGGAGAGGAGAAGCTTATTTCACCGGGAGGATAAATGAAGAACTTGGGTCATTTATAAACACCATAATTAGCAACAATCCTTAGGGAAAGCTTTAGGTGAAATATAACCCCAGATAACTCCAATGAAGAGATTGGTGGATTTAAAATATCTCATTCTTGACAACATGTGAATCATGAAACACGAGCTCAAATTGTCAAAAATGACATAACACCACCTCACAAGATAAGAGAGAAAGAATTGCACTCCGGATTGCAAGATGAGGAAAACCTAAGCTCCTCTGAAAAGAATCTCGATGAACCCTTCGAGAAGGTATTTAAATCCTTGATGAACC
Source organism: Triticum aestivum (assembly GCF_018294505.1). Classification (NCBI taxonomy): domain Eukaryota; kingdom Viridiplantae; phylum Streptophyta; class Magnoliopsida; order Poales; family Poaceae; genus Triticum; species Triticum aestivum. The sequence goes on along the minus strand of NC_057803.1, from coordinate 540,737,294 downwards.
ACCATGTAGAGCCTCCATGAAGAACTCCGGTAACAAAAGGATGATCAAACGAAAGGAAAGAGAAGTTGAAAACACAAGGTGAAACCTTGCGATGATTTAGATGGAGCTTCGCGGCGAGATAATGCGGAAAAACTTGGAACTCCGGAAAGAAATATGAATAAAAGAAATCAAGAATTTTGATGAACCTCCGAAATAAGGAATTACTCACTTGGATGAAACAAGAATAAGAATTACATTATGTTTATCCTTTATCAATTAAATTGATGACGAGCAAACGGATTTGGCATACTACTTATTCTCGTTGAAGAGGATTAAGAGAGATATAGCATAACTTGAGAAGGTCTTCGACGAACCACCAGTAGGATTGGAAAGAATGAATAAATTGATATGATAACCAAGGAAGAGAACTCTTGAACAAACCGCCAAAAGAAATGAAAATGAACAAAGAAAAGATAAGGAAAACACCGAGAAGAATTAGCAAATGAACGAAGATGCTTGAGAGAATTTAGATACAAGTGAACGAAGAGATCATAAACTAATTAGAGGATATTTGAACGATGCACCGATAAGATTTGGGAAAAGATAGCTGAAAGCCGAGAATGAATAAATCTTCTGAAATGATGGGCTCCGGAGAATCAAACTGAAAATACTCTTGAATAGCTCCTAATGGGTGAAAAGGATTCTCACAATTGAAAACAAATATGAGAGGATGGCAACAAGCTAGAATCACGAATCTTTGAGGGAAACGGATAAGATTTGAGAAAAAAAAATCTTCTTTAGTCTTCAAATGTTGAGAATGACGACGAGAAACACCACCATTAATTGTTGAGATACTCCGGGATGACGAATAGAAAGGTTGAACCAACGGTAAAAAGAATTTGACAGATCTTGGAGAAATACATATGACTCATGATAATTCATTCTTACGTCAAACTTTAGAAGATTTGAGAATAGCTCCGGGAAAATTAGAAGAGTTAGGTAAGATCCTGGGAAAAGACATGTGGGTTAGGGCCCACTCAAAAGATACACCATAGAATGATTTAAAATAGAGAATGCACCGGTTGAATTAGAAGGCTTGAATGAGATAATGATGACCCACAAGTATAGGGGATCTATCGTAGTCCTTTCGATAAGTAAGAGTGTCGAACCCAACGAGGAGCAGAAGGAAATGATAAGCGGTTTTTAGCAAGGTATTCTCTGCAAGTACTGAAATAAGTGGTAACAGATAGTTTTGTGACGGGATAAATTGCAATGAGCAACAAGTAACAAAAGTAAATAAAGTGCAGCAAGGTGGCCCAATCCTTTTGTAGCAAAGGATAAGCCGGAACAAACTCTTATAATAGGAAAAGCGCTCCCGAGGACACATGGGAATATCGCCAAGCTAGTTTTCATCAAGTTCATATGATTCGCGTTCGATACTTTGATAATTTGATATGTGGGTGGACCGGTTCTTGGGTGCTGTTATTACTTGAACAAACATCCCACTTATGATTAACCTCTATTGCAAGCATCCGCAACTACAACAAAAGTATTAAGGTAAACCTAACCATAGCATGAAACATATGGATCCAAATCAGCCCCTTACGAAGCAACGCATAAACTAGGGTTTAAGCTTCTGTCACTCTAGCAACCCATCATCTACTTATTACTTCCCAATGCCTTCCTCTAGGCCTAAATAATGGTGAAGTGTTATGTAGTCGACGTTCACATAACACCACTAGAGGCTAGACAACATACATCTTATCAAAATATCAAACGAATACCAAATTCACATGACTACTATTAGCAAGACTTCTCCCTTGTCCTCAGGAACGAACGTAATTACTCACAAAGCATATTCATTTCATAATCAGAGGGGTAATAATATGCATATAGGATCTAAACATATGATCTTCCACCAATTAAACCAACTAGCATCAACTACAAGGAGTAATCAACACTACTAGCAACCTACTAGCACCAATCCCGGACTTTGAGACAAGAATTCGATGCAAGAGATGAACTAGGGTTTGGAGATGAGATGGTGCTGGTGAAGATGTTGATGAAGATTGCCCTCTCCCGATGAGAGGAGCGTTGGTGATGACGATGGTGATGATTTCCCCCTCCCGGAGGGAAGTTTCCCCGGCAGAACAGCTCTGCCGGAGCTCTAGATTGGATCCGCCAAGGTTCCGCCTCGTGGCCGCGGAGTCTTGTCCCGAAAAGTTCCTCCTTTTTTTCTCATCGAAAGACTTCATATAGGAGAAGATGGGCGTCGGAGAGCCACCAGGGGGCCCATGAGGTAGGGGGCGCGCCCTAGGGGGGGCGCCCCCACCCTCGTGAGCAGGGTGTGGGCCCCCTGGCCTTCATCTTTGGCGAGGATTTTTATTTATTTATTTTAAGACGTTCCGTGGAGTTTTAGGACTTTTGGAGTTGCACAGAATAGGTCTCTAATATTTGCTTCTTTTCTAGCCCAGAATTCCAGCTGCCGGCATTCTCCCTCCTTATGTAAACCTCGTAAAATAGGAGAGAATAGCCATAAGTATTGTGACATAAAGTGAAATAACAGTCCATAATGCAATAAATATCGATATAAAAGCATGATGCAAAATGGACGTATCAACTCCCCCAAGCTTATACCTCGCTTGTCCTCAAGCGAAAAGCCGATAACAATAAATATGTCCTCATGTTTAGAGGTAGAGGCATCGATAAAAATAAAATATGGACATGAAGGCATCATGATTATTCTCATAACAGCAACATATATAGCTCTTGTCATATGATTACTTATGTTCAAATGATGATCTATTCACAATGCAAAAGTATAAATCATAAACCTTATTGGGCTCCGACAAACTATAATCTCAATCATTGAAGCAATTGCAATTTATCATAACATCGGAAAGAGTCTATGTCAGAGCTAAAAAGCAAGTCCACATACTCAACTATCATTTAGTCCTCCATAATTGCTAACACTCACACGATACTTGTGGTTACGGAGTTTTAATCGGACACAGAGAAAGATAGGGGCTTATAGTTTTGCCCCACAACCTTTTACCTCAAGGGTAATGTCAACAATAATGGTTCATGCTCCCCTACATCCAATTAGATATATATATATATATATATATATATATATATATATATATATATCATGTTCTTTCCAACATGCTGAGCTTGCCAAAGGATAAAATGAAAAAGAAAAGGTGAAGATCACCATGACTCTTGTAGAAGGTAGAAGATAATAATAAAGGATAGGCCCTTCGCAGAGGGAAGCGGAGGTTTCCATGCGCTTTTATGGTTGGATGCACAAAATCTCAATGCGAAAGAATGTCACTTTATATTGCCCCTTGTGATATGAACCTTTATTATGCAGTCCGTCGCTTTTATTACTTCCACATCACAAGATCGTATAAAGCTTATTTCTCCCACACCAATCAATCATACATATTTAGAGCAATTTTTATTGCTTTGCACCGATGACAACTTACTTTAAGGATCTTACTCAATCCATATGTAGATATGGTGGACTCTCATGGCAAAACTGGTTTAAGGGTGTTTGGAAGCACAAGTAGTATTTCTACTTGGTGCTAAGAATTTGGCAGGATCCATGACAACATATTTTATCTCGGATATAAGAAAGACATAACTCATTACGTTGTCTTCCTTGTCCAACATCAACTCTTTAGCATGTCATATTTTAATGAGTGTTCCCAATCATAAAAGATGTCAATGATAATATATCTATATGTGAAAACCTCTCTTTCCTTATTACTTCCTATTAATTACAACAATGACAAAAGCTATGTTTGCCAACTCCCAACAACTTTTAATCATCATACTCTTTCTATGTGAAGTCATTACTCTCAATAAGATCAATATGAACTTCTTGTTTCTTTTTATTCTTTTCTCTTTTCTTTTATTCACCCAAGATCATGGCAAAATAATCAAGCCCTTGACTCAACACTAATCTTTATTATATATAGCTCACGAACTCGATTACATAGAGAGATCGTAAAGCAAAACTCAAAACTAGATCATGCCATAAACTTTATTCTACTAGATCAAGGTACTACTAATAGGATCGAACTAAGAAAAACGGTAAAGATAGGAGTTGTGATTGTGATACGATACCGGGGCACCCCCCCAAGATTGGCAGTTGCCAAGGGGAGTGCCCATACCCAAGTGATTATGTCTCCTTTGTCGGTGAAGAAGGTGGAGGTGTTGTTGATGATGCGGGCTTGTCATCCATCTTCCAAGGCATAGGTTCACCATCATAGAAGGATGATCGAGTCTCTGGAATCCTCGAATCTGCAGCCAAACTCATTCTTTTGAATCTATATTCATACTCACAGTTTTGGTTTTGTAGGTCATAGATTTGAGCTTGGAGGTGCTCAATCTTCTCATATAGCTTGAAGATGGCCTCCTCGGTGTTCTTGGTATCCGGCTTGTAGTTGTTGGTGAACTCCACGAGCATCGTGTGGCTAGCATTGATTCCACGCTCCGCCATCCCCTGGCACTTGAAAATTTGTTGCTCCATTGCTTCGAGCCTCGTCTCCACGCTTCCGGTTCCCTTTGGTCCCTCAACATCACGGATGTGCAACAAACCCATCACGCATCTCAATGGTTTGAGGGTGTCACAACACCTCCGCGAGGTAAGGGTTGATGACCTTCTCGAAGAACTTGTCCTTGGAAGCACTTGGGGACGTCATGATAATCTAGATCTGTCAGAAAAATAGCTCGAAACAAGAACAGAGGGGGTTTGCGTGATACGGGAGTCAAAACCTTCGGGAGGTTATATAATGAATTTTTACTGACCAAAATACGTAACGTGCAAGAAAACGGAGTCCGGAAGGCACACGAGGTGCTCACGAGGTAGGGGGCGCGCCCAGGGGGTAGGGCACGCCCACCACCCTCGTGGGGCCCTCGTGTCCTTCCCGGACTGCTACTTAATTTTCTATTTTTCTAAATATTCCAAAACAGAGAAATATTGCCTTAAAAATTGTTTTGGAGTCAGTTTACTTACCGTACCACATACCTATTCCTTTTTGGAGTCTGAAACATTCCGGAAAGTGTCTCTTATGTATTCCTCCGGGGTTACGGTTTCAATAATATTGGTTTCAACATTTATGGGATTACCTGAGATATAATGTTTGATTCTTTGACCGTTTACCACTTTCGGATTTGTGCCTTCAAAGTTGTTGATCTTTATGGCACCAGAACGATAGACCTCTTCGATAACATAGGGGCCTTCCCATTTAGAGAGAAGTTTTCCTACAAAAAATCTTAAACGAGAGTTGTATAGCAATACATAATCACCTACATTAAACTCACGTTTTTGTATCCTTTTGTCATGCCATCTTTTAACTTTTTCTTTAAACAACTTGGCATTTTCATAAGCTTGGGTTCTCCATTCATCAAGTGAGCTAATATCAAATAACCTCTTCTCACCAGCAAGTTTAAAATCATAGTTAAGCTCTTTAATAGCCCAATATGCCTTATGTTCTAGTTCGAGAGGTAAGTGACATGCTTTTCCATATACCATTTTATACGGAGACATACCCATAGGATTTTTGTATGCAGTTCTATAAGCCCATAATGCATCATCAAGTTTCTTGGACCAATTCTTTCTAGACCTATTAACAGTCTTTTGCAAAATTAGTTTGAGCTCTCTATTGCTCAACTCTACTTGACCACTAGACTGTGGGTGATAAGGAGATGCAATTCTATGATTAACATCATATTTAGCAAGCATTTTACGGAAGGCACCATGAATAAAGTGTGAACCACCATCAGTCATTAAATATCTAGGGACTCCAAACCTCGGGAAAATAACTTCCTTAAGCATTTTAATAGAAGTGTTATGATCAACACTACTAGTTGGAATAGCTTCTACCCACTTAGTAACGTAATCAACAACAACTAAAATATGTGTGTATCCATTAGAGGCAGGAAAAGGTCCCATATAATCAAAGCCCCAAACATCAAACGGTTCAATAACAAGAGAATAATTCATAGGCATTTCTTGACGTCTACTAATATTACCAATTCTTTGACATTCATCACAAGACAAGACAAACTTACGGGCATCCTTGAAGAGAGTAGGCCAATAAAAACCAGATTGCAATACCTTATGTGCAGTTCTATCTCCAGCGTGGTGTCCTCCATAAGACTCGGAATGACACTTGCGTAGGATCTGTTCCTGTTCATGCTCAGGTACACAACGTCTAATAACACCATCTACTCCTTCCTTATAAAGATGTGGGTCATCCCAAAAGTAATGTCTTAAATCATAGAAAAACTTTTTGTTTCGCTGGTATGTGAAGCTAGGTGGTATAAACTTAGCAACAATATAATTAGCATAATCAGCATACCATGGAGTATTACAAGAAGTACTTATAACATTTAATTGTTCATCAGGAAAGCTATCATTAATAGGTAGTGGGTCATCAAGAATATTTTCTAACCTAGACAAGTTGTCTGCAACGGGGTTCTCAGCTCCCTTTCTATCAACAATATGCAAATAAAATTCTTGTAGCAAGAGAACCCATCTAATAAGTCTAGGTTTAGCATCCTTCTTTTCCATAAGATATTTAATAGCAGCATGATTAGTTTGAATAGTTACTTTAGAATCAACAATATAAGATCTGAACTTATCACAAGCAAATACAATTGCTAAGAGTTCTTTTTCAGTAGTAGCATAATTTCTTTGAGCATTGTCTAGAGTCTTACTAGCATAATGAATAACATTTAATTTCTTATCAACTCTTTGCCCTAAAACAGCACCTACTACATAATCACTAGCATCACACATAATTTCAAAGGGTAGGTTCCAATCAGGTGGCTGAACAACAGGTGCAGAGACTAATGCTTTCTTAAGTGTTTCAAATGCTTCTACACAATCATCATCAAAGACAAATGGTATATCTTTTTGCAATAAATTAGTCAGAGGCCGAGAAATTTTTGAGAAGTCCTTAATGAACCTCCTGTAAAATCCGGCATGACCAAGGAAACTTCTTATACCTTTGATGTCCTTGGGACATGGCATCTTTTCAATCGCATCAACCTTGGCTTTATCAACTTCAATACCTCTTTCAGAAACTTTGTGCCCCAAGACAATACCTTCATTAACCATAAAGTGGCAATTTTCCCAATTCAAGACAAGATTAGTTTCTTCACATCTCTGCAAAACTCGATCAAGATTGCTCAAGCAATCATCAAAAGAGGAACCATAGATGGAAAAGTCGTCAATGAAAACCTCACAAATCTTTTCACAAAAGTCAGAGAATATAGCCATCATGCATCTTTGAAAAGTAGCGGGTGCATTGCATAAACCAAAAGGCATATATCTATAAGCAAAAGTACCAAAAGGGCATGTAAAAGTAGTCTTTGATTGATCTCTAGCCGACACAGGTATTTGAGAGAAACCAGAATAACCATCTAGAAAGCAATAGTGTGTATGTTTGCATAATATTTTTAGCATTTGATCAATAAAAGGTAAGGGGTAATGATCTTTCTTAGTAGCTTTATTTAATTTGCGGAAATCAATTACAATCCTATAACCTGTGATAATTCTTTGTGGAATCAATTCATCTTTATCATTAGGAACAACAGTAATACCTCCTTTCTTAGGGACACAATGGACAGGACTTACCCACTCACTATCAGCAACGGGATAGATTATACCTACCTCCAGAAGCTTTAGTATTTCTTTTCTTACCACTTCTTTCATTTTAGGATTCAGACGTCGTTGAGGATCACGAACTGGTTTGGCATCTGCTTCCAAATTTAGTTTATGTTGACATAGAGTGGGACTAATGCCCTTAAGATCATCAAGAGTATATCCAATAGCAGTATGATGCTTCTTCAGAGTTTTCAATAATCTTTCTTCTTCATGCTCTGAAAGGTTAGCACTAATAATAACAGGATATATCTTCTTTTCATGAAGATAAGCATATTTAAGATTATCAGGCAAAGATTTAAGCTCAAACACGGCATCACCCTTGGGTGGAGGAGGATCCCCTAATATTTCAACAGGCAAGTTGTGATGCAGAATAGGTTCCTGTTTAAAGAATACTTCATCTATTTCCCTTCTTTCATTCATGAACATATCATTTTCATGGTCTAGCAAATAGTGTTCTAAAGGATCACTAGGAGGTACGGCAATAGAAGCAAGACCAATAATTTCATCCTTACTAGGTAATTCTTCCTCACGATGTTGTTTACTAAATTTAGAGAAATTAAACTCATGAACCATATCATCCAAGCCAACAATAACAACATTCTTTGTGCAATCTATGGTAGCATTAACAGTATTTAAGAAGGGTCTACCAAATATAATGGGACAAAAGTTATCTTGTGGAGAATTAAGAACAAGAAAATCAGCAGGATATTTAGTTTTCCCACACAAGACTTCAACATCTCTAACAATTCCAATTGGTGAAATAGTATCTCTATTGGCAAGTTTAATTGTGACATCAATATCTTCTAACTCAACAGGTGCAATTTCATTCTTAATTTCTTCGTATAAGTCAATAGGTATTACACTAGCGCTAGCACCCATATCACATAAGCCATGATAACAATGATCTCCTATTTTAACAGAAATAACAGGCATGCCTACCACAAGTCTATGTTTATCTTTATCACAAGGTTTAGCAATCCTAGCAGTTTCACCTTTGAACTGAATAACATGCCCATCAATATTATCAGACAAGAGATCTTTAACAATAGCAATATTAGGTTCTACTTTAACTTTCTCAGGAGGTGTATAAGTTCTAATATTGCTTTTACGAACAACAGTTGAAGCTTTAGCATGATCCTTTATTCTAACGGGGAAAGGTGGTTTCTCAATATAAGAAGTAGGAACAATAGGATCATTATAAGTGACAGTCTTTTCTTCAACTTTAATAGGTGCAGCTACTTTTACTTCTATGGGAGGATGGTATTTAAACCACTTCTCCTTAGGGAGATCAACATAAGTAGCAAAAGATTCACAGAAAGAAGCTACTATCTCAGAGTCAAGTCCATATTTAGTGCTAAACTTGCGGAAAATATCGGTATCCATAAAAGATTTAACACAATCAAACTTAGGTGTCATACCTGACTCCTTACCTTTGTCGAGGTCCCAATCTTCAGAGTTGCGTTTAATTCTATCCAATAAATTCCATCTGAATTCAGTAGTCTTTATCATAAAAGAGCCAGCACAAGAAGTATCGAGCATGGTGCGATTGTTATCAGAAAGCCGAGCATATAAATTTTGAATAATCATTTCTCTTGAGAGCTCATGATTGGGGCATGAATATAACATTGATTTAAGCCTCCCCAAGCTTGAGCGATGCTTTCTCCTTCGCGACGCCAAAAATTATATATATAATTGCGATCACGATGAACAAGATGCATAGGGTAATACTTTTAATGAAATTCCTGTTGGATAACGTAGCAGAAATTCAAAATTTTCCTACGTGTCACCAAGATCTATCTATGGAGAGACCAGCAACGAGGGGAAGGAGAGTGCATCTACATACCCTTGTAGATCGCTAAGCAGAAGCGTTCAAGAGAACGGGGTTGATGGAGTCGTACTCGTCGTGATCCAAATCACCGGAGATCCTAGTGCCGAACGGACGGCACCTCCGCGTTCAACACACGTACAGCCCGACGGCGTCTCCCATGCCTTGATCTAGCAAGGAGAGAGGGAGAGGTTGAGGAAGACTCCATCCAGCAGCAGCACAATGGCGTGGTGGTGATGGAGGAGCGTGGCTATCCTGCAGGGCTTCGCCAAGCACCGCGGGAGAGGAGGAAGGAGAGATGCAGGGCTGCGTCATATAGAGGAGAGGAACTCGCGTGTTATGAGCAGCCCAAACCTCAACTATATATAGGGGAAGGGGAGGGGCTGCACCCCCTTTAGGGTTTCCACCCCTAGGGGTGGCGGCCAGCCTAGATCCCATCTAAGGGGGGCGGCCAAGGGGGAGGGGGAGAGGGAGGCGCACTAGGATGGGCCTTAGGGCCCATCTGCCCTAGGGTTCGCCCCCTTCTCCTCTCCCTTGCGCCTTGGGCCCTTGTGGGGGGGGGGGAGGGGGCACACCAGCCCACTTGGGGCTGGTCCCCTTCCACACTTGGCCCATGAAGCCCTCCGGGGCTGGTGGCCCCACTTGGTGGACCCCCGGGACCCTCTCGGTGGTCCCGGTACGTTACCGATAAACCCTGAAACTTTTCCGGTGACCAAAGCAGGACTTCCCATATATAAATCTTTACCTCCGGACCATTCCGGAACTCCTCGTGACGTCCGGGATCTCATCGGGGACTCCGAACAACATTCAGTAACCACATACAAACTTCCTTTATAACCCTAGCGTCATCGAACCTTAAGTGTGTAGACCCTACGGGTTCGGGAGACATGTAGACATGACCGAGACGTTCTCCGGTCAATAACCAACAGCGGGATCTGGATACCCATGTTGGCTCCCACATGTTCCACGATGATCTCATCGGATGAACCACGATGTCAAGGACTTAATCAATCCCGTATACAATTCCCTCTGTCTATCGATACGATACTTGCCCAGTCTCGATTCGTGCCAACCCAACAGACACTTTCGGAGATACCTGTAGCGTACCTTTATAGCCACCCAGTTACGTTGTGACGTTTGGCACACCCAAAGCACTCCTACGGTATCCGGGAGTTGCACAATCTCATGGTCTAAGGAAATGATACTTGACATTAGAAAAGCTTTAGCATACAAACTACATGATCTTTGTGCTAGGCTTAGGATTGGGTCTTGTCCATCACATCATTCTCCTAATGATGTGATCCCGTTATCAACGACATCCAATGTCCATGGTCAGGAAACCGTAACCATCTATTGATCAACGAGCTAGTCAACTAGAGGCTTACTAGGGACATGGTGTTGTCTATGTATCCACACATGTATCTGAGTTTCCTATCAATACAATTCTAGCATGGATAATAAACGATTATCATGAACAAGGAAATATAATAATAACTAATTTATTATTGCCCCAAGGGCATATTTCCAACAGTCTCCCACTTGCACTAGAGTCAATAATCTAGTTCACATCGTCATGTGATTAACACTCACAGGTCACATCGCCATGTGACCAACACACAAAGAGTTTACTAGAGTCAATAATCTAGTTCACATTACCATGTGATTAACACTCGATGAGTTCTGGGTTTGATCATGTTATGCTTGTGAGAGATGTTATAGTCAACGGGTCTGAATCTTTCAGATCCGTATGTACTTCGCAAATCTCTATGTCATCTTGTAGATGCAGCTACTACGCTATATTTGGAGCTATTCCAAATAACTGTTCTACTTGGAGCTATTCTAAATTGTTGCTCCATTATACGTATCCGGTATCTCTACTCAGAGCTATCCGGATAGGTGTTAAGCTTGCATCGACGTAACTCTTTACGTCGAACTCTTTATCACCTCCATAACCGAGAAAATTCCTTAGTCCACTAAGTTACTAAGGATAACTTTGACCGCTGTCCTGTGATCCATTCTTAGATCACTATTGTACCCCTTGACTGACTCATGGCAAGGCACATTTCAGGTGCGGTACACAACATAGCATACTGTAGAGCCTATGTCTTAAGCATAGGGGACGACCTTCGTCCTTTCTCTCTATTCTGCCGTGGTCGAGCTTTAAGTCTTAACTTCATACCTTATAACTCAGGCAAGAACTCCTTCTTTGACTGATCCATCTTGAACACCTTCAAGATCATGTCAAGGTATGTGCTCATTTGAAAGTACCATTAAGCGTTTTGATCTATCCTTATAGATCTTGATGCTCAATGTTCAAGTAGCTTAATCCAGGCTTTCCATTGAAAAACACTTTCCAAATAACCCTATATGCTTTCCAGAAATTCTACGTCATTTCTGATCAACAATATGTCAACAACACATATTTATCAGAAATTCTATAGTGCTCCCACTCACTTCTTTGGAAATACAAGTTTCTCATAAACTTTGTATACACCCAAAATCTTTGATCATCATCAAAGCATACATTCCAACTCCGAGATGCTTACTCCAGTCCTAGAAGGATTGCTAGAGCTTTGCATACTTATTAGCATCTTTCAGGATTGACAAAACCTTCCGGTTGTATCACATACAACCTTTCCTCAAGAAAATCGTCGAGGAAACAATGTTTTGACATCATATCAGCAAGATTTCATAAATAATGCAGTAATCGCTAATATAATTCCAACAGACTCTTAGCATCGCTACGAGTGAGAAAGTCTCATTGCAGTCAACTCCTTGAACTTGTCGGAAAACATCTTAACGACAAGTCGAGCTTTCTTAATGGTGACATTTACCATCATTGTCCGTCTTCCTTTTAAAATCCATATGTACCTAACAGCCTTACGACCATCAAGTAGTTCTTCCAAAGTCTACACTTTGTTTTCATATATGGATCCTCTCTCGGATTTTATGGCCTCGAGCCATTTATCGGAATCCGGGCCCACCATCACTTCTCCATTGCTCGTAGGTTCATTGTTGTCTAGCAACATGACTTCCAAGACAGGATCATGTGCCACTCTGAAGTAGTACGCATCCTTGTCATCCCACGAGGTTTGGTAGTGACTTGATCTGAAGTTTCATGATCACTATCTTAAGCTTCCACTTCAATTGGTGTAGGTGCCACAGGAACAACTCCCTGTGCCCTGTCACACACTAGTTGAAGAGACGGTTCAATAACCTCATTAAGTCTCCACCATCCTCCCACTCAATTCTTTCGAGAGAAACTTTTCCTCGAGAAAGGACCCGATTCTAGAAACAATCTCTTATTGCTTTCGGATCTGAGACAGGAGGTATACCCAACTGTTTTGGGTGTCCTATAAAGATGCATTTATCCGCTTTGGGTTCGAGCTTATCAGACTGAAACTTTTTCACATAAGCGTCGCAGCCCCAAACTTTTAAGAAATGACAGCTTTAGGTTTCTCTAAACCATAGTTCATACGGTGTCATCTCATCGGAATTACGTAGTGCCCTATTTAAAGTGAATGTGGTTGTCTCTAATGCCTAACCCATAAACTTTTGTGGTAATTCGATAAGAGACATCATGGTATGCATCATATCCAATAGGGTGCAGTTATGATGTTCGGACACACCATCACACTACGGTGTTCCAGGCTGTATTAGTTGTGAAACAATTTCCACAATGTCTTAATTCTGTGCCAAACTCATAATTCAGATATTCATCTCTATGATCATATCATAGATATTTTATCCTCTTGTCACGACGATCTTTCAACTTCACCCTGAAATTACTTGAACCTTTCAATAATTCAGACTCGTGATTCATCAAGTAAATATACTCAACATCTACTCAAATCATCTGTGAAGTAAGAACATAACGATATCCACTACATGCCTCAGCACTCATTGGACTGCACACATCAAAATGTATTACTTCCAACAAGTTGCTTTCTAGTTCCATTTTACTGAAAACGAGGCTTTCAGTCATCTTGCCCATGTGGTATGATTTGCATGTCTCAAGTGATTCAAAATCAAGTGAGTCCAAACGGTCCATTTGCATGGAGTTTCTTCATGCATATACACCAATAGACATGGTTCGCATGTCTCAAACTTTTCAAAAATGAGTGAGTCCAAAGATCCATCAACATGGAGCCTCTTCATGCGTTTTATACCGATATAACTTAAGTGGCAGTGCCACAAGTAGGTGGTACTATCATTACTATCTTATATCTTTTGGCATGAACATGTGTATCACTATGATCGAGATTCAATGAACCATTCATTTTAGGTGCAAGACCATTGAAGGTATTATTCAAATAAACAGAGTAACCATTATTCTCCAATAACCATATTGCGATAGACATAATCCAATCATGTCTATGCTCAACGCAAACACCAATCTCGATGGTAGAGGGAGCGTGCGATGCTTGATCATATCAACATTGGAAACACTTCCAACACATATCGTCAGCTCACCTTTAGCTAGTCTCCGTTTATTCCGTAGCTTTTATTTCGAGTTACTAACACTTAGCAACAGAACCGGTATCTAATACCCTGGAGCTACTAGGAGTACTAGTAAAGTACACATCAACACAATGTATATCCAATATACTTCTATCGACCTTGCCAGCCTTCTTATCTACCAAGTATCTAGGGTAATTCTGCTCCAGTGGCTGTTCCTCTTATTACAGAAGCACTTAGTCTCGGGTTTGGGTTCAACCTTGGGTTTCTTCACTAGAGAAGCAGCTGATTTGCCATTTCATGAAGCATCCCTTTTTGCCCTTGCCCTTCTTGAAAACTAGTGGTTTCACCAACCATCAACAATTGATGCTCCTTCTTGATCTCTACTTTTGTGGTGTCAAACATCGCGAATATCTCAAGGATCATCATATATGTCCCTGCTATATTATATTTCATCACGAAGCTCAAGCAGCTTGGTGGTAATGACTTCGGAGAAGCATCACTATTTCATCTGGAAGATCAATTCCCACTTGATTCAAGCGATTGTTGTACTCAGACAATCTGAGCACAAGCTCAACAATTGAGCTTTTCTCCCTTAGTTTGCAGGCTAAGAAAATCGTCGGAGGTCTTATACCTCTTGACGTGGGCACGAGCCTGAAATCCCAATTTCAGCCCTCGAAACATCTCATATGTTTCGCGACGTTTCAAAACGTCTTCGGTGCCTCAACTCTAAACCGTTTAACTGAACTATCACGTAGTTATCAAAATGTGTATGTCAGATGTTCGCAACATCCACAGACAACGTTCGAGGTTCAGCACACTGAGCGGTGCATTAAGGACATAAGCCTTCTATGAAGCAATGAGGACAATCCTCAGTTTACGGACCTAGTCCGCATAATTGCTACTATCAACTTTCAACTAAATTTTCTCTAGGAACATATCTAAACAGTAGAACTGAAAGCGCGAGCTACGACATAATTTGCGAAGACCTTTTGACTATGTTCAGGATAATTAAGTTCATCTTATGAACTCCCACTCAGATAGACATCCCTCTAGTCATCTAAGTGATTACATGATCCGAGTCAACTAGGCCGTGTCCGATCATCACGTGAGACGGACTAGTCATCATCGGTGAACATCTTCATGTTGATCGTATCTACCATACGACTCATGCTCGACCTTTCGGTCTTCTGTGTTCCGAGGCCATGTCTGTACACATGCTAGGCTCGTCAAGTCAACCTAAGTGTTTCGCGTGTGTAAATCTGTCTTACACCCGTTGTATGTGAACGTTAGAATCTATCACACCCG
The DNA here is from genome assembly GCF_018294505.1 of Triticum aestivum. Lineage (NCBI taxonomy): Eukaryota > Viridiplantae > Streptophyta > Magnoliopsida > Poales > Poaceae > Triticum > Triticum aestivum. The sequence continues at coordinate 540,722,043 of NC_057803.1, read as the reverse complement.
ATCATCACGTGGTGCTTCGAAACGACGAACTTTCGCAACGGTGCACAGTTAGGGGGAACACTTTCTTGAAATTTTAATGAGGGATCATCTTATTTACTACCGTTGTTCTAAGCAAATAAGATGTATAAACATGATAAACATCACATGCAATCAAATAATAGTGACATGATATGGCCAATATCATATAGCTCCTTTGATCTCCATCTTGGGGCTCCATGATCATCTTGTCACCGGCATGACACCATGATCTCCATCATCATGATCTCCATCATCGTGTCTTCATGAAGTTGTCTCGCCAACTATTACTTCTACTACTACAGCTAACGGTTAGCAATAAAGTAAAGTAATTACATGACGTTTATGTTGACACGCAGGTCATAAATAAATTAAGACAACTCCTATGGCTCCTGCCGGTTGTCATACTCATCGACATGCAAGTCATGATTCCTATTACAAGAACATGATCAATCTCATACATCACATATCATTCATCACATTCTTCTTGGCCATATCACATCACATAGCATACCCTGCAAAAACAAGTTAGATGTCCTCTAATTGTTGTTTGCATGTTTTACGTGGCTGCTATGGGTTTCTAGCAAGAACGTTTCTTACCTACGCAAAAAGCACAACGTGATATGCCAATTGCTATTTACCCTTCATAAGGACCCTTTTCATCGAATCCGATCCGACTAAAGTGGGAGAGACAGACACCCGCCAGCCACCTTATGCAACTAGTGCATGTTTGTCGGTGGAACCGGTCTCACGTAAGCGTACGTGTAAGGTTGGTCCGGGCCGCTTCATCCCACAATGCCGCCGAATCAAGATTGGACTAGTAACGGTAAGCATATTGAACAAAATCAATGCCCACAACTACTTTGTGTTCTACTCGTGCATAGAATCTACGCAATAGACCTAGCTCATGATGCCACTGTTGGATAACGTAGCAGAAATTCAAAATTTTCCTACGTGTCACCAAGATCTATCTATGGAGAGACCAACAACGAGGGGAAGGAGAGTGCATCTACATACCCTTGTAGATCGCTAAGTGGAAGCGTTCAAGAGAACGGGGTTGATGGAGTCGTACTCGTCGTGATCCAAATCACCGGAGATCCTAGTGCCGAACGGACGACACCTCCGTGTTCAACACATGTACAGCCCGACGACGTCTCCCATGCCTTGATCCAGCAAGGAGAGAGGGAGAGGTTGAGGAAGACTCCATCCAGCAGCAGCGCAACGGCGTGGTGGTGATGGAGGAGCGTGGCTATCCTGCAGGGCTTCGCCAAGCACCGCGGGAGAGGAGGAAGGAGAGATGCAGGGCTGCGTCATATAGAGGAGAGGAACTCGCGTGTTATGAGCAGCCCAAACCTCAACTATATATAGGGGAAGGGGAGGGGCTGTGCCCCCTTTAGGGTTTCCACCCCTAGGGGTGGCGGCCAGCCTAGATCCCATCTAAGGTGGGCGGCCAAGGGGGAGGGGGAGAGGGAGGCGCACCAGGATGGGCCTTAGGGCCCATCTGCCCTAGGGTTTGCCCCCTTCTCCTCTCCCTTGGGCCTTGGGACCTTGTGGGGGGGGGCGCACCAGCCCACCTGGGGCTGGTCCCCTTCCACACTTGGCCCATGAAGCCCTCCGGGGCTGGTGGCCCCACTTGGTGGACCTCCGGGACCCTCCCGGTGGTCCCGGTACGTTACCGATAAACCCCGAAACTTTTCCGGTGACCAAAACAGGACTTCCCATATATAAATCTTTACCTCCGGACCATTCCGGAACTCCTCGTGACGTCCGGGATCTCATCCGGGACTCCGAACAACATTCGGTAACCACATACAAACTTCCTTTATAACCCTAGCGTCATCGAACCTTAAGTGTGTAGACCCTACGGGTTCGGGAGACATGCAGACATGACCGAGACGTTCTCCGGTCAATAACCAACAGCGGGATCTGGATACCCATGTTGGCTCCCACATGTTCCACGATGATCTCATCAGATGAACCACGATGTCAAGAACTTAATCAATCCCGTATACAATTCCCTTTGTCTATCGATACGATACTTGCCCGAGATTCGATCGTCGGTATCCCGATACCTTGTTCAATCTCATTACCGGCGAGTCTCTTTACTCGTTCTGTAACACATAATCCCGTGATCAACTCCTTGGTCACATTATGCACATTATGATGATGTCCTACCGAGTGGGCCCAGAGATACCTCTCCGTTTACACGGAGTGACAAATCCCAGTCTCGATTCGTGCCAACCCAACAGACACTTTCGGAGATACCTGTAGCGTACCTTTATAGCCACCCAGTTACGTTGTGACGTTTTGCACACCCAAAGCACTCCTACGGTATCCGGGAGTTGCACAATCTCATGTTCTAAGGAAATGATACTTGACATTAGAAAAGCTTTAGCATACGAACTACACGATCTTTGTGCTAGGCTTAGGATTGGGTCTTGTCCATCACATCATTCTCCTAATGATGTGATCCCGATATCAACGGCATCCAATGTCCATGGTCAGGAAACCATAACCATCTATTGATCAACGAGCTAGTCAACTAGAGGCTTACTAGGGACATGGTGTTGTCTATGTATCCACACATGTATCTGAGTTTCCTATCAATACAATTCTAGCATGGATAATAAACGATTATCATGAACAAGGAAATATAATAATAACTAATTTATTATTGCCTCTAGGGCATATTTCCAACAATTCCAGCTTCAATCTTTTATAGTCCCATGATCTCATATCATCACATAGCCTATACCATATCAATGTGTCTCCCTTCAAATATAAAGGGAAGACCTTCTTCTTAGCAACATCATCGGGTATACCTGCAAGCTTAAATAATCCACAAACTTCATCCACATATATTAAGTGCTCATCAAGATGCTTTGTTCCATCTCCTGTAAAAGGGTTATCTAGCAGTTTTTCCATCATACCCGAAGGAAATTCAAAAGGAGTTTCATTTTCAATAGGTTCAGTAGGTTGAGGAGCAACTCTTTGCTCTACTGGACGGGGTGAAGATACCCCGAACAAGCCCTCAGAGAATTACTTTCCATAGTAACAAGTGACAGTAAATTTCAGCACACTATATAAAATTTTCCTTACCAAATTCCACCTACCAAAGGCGCTACACTCCCCGGCAACGGCGCCAGAAAAGAGTCTTGATGACCCACAAGTATAGGCGATCTATCGTAGTCCTTTCGATAAGTAAGAGTGTCGAACCCAATGAGGAGCGGAAGGAAATGGTAAGTGGTTTTTAGCAAGGTATTCTCTGCAAGTACTGAAATAAGTGGTAACAGATAGTTTTGTGACGGGATAAATTGCAATGAGCAACAAGTAACAAAAGTAAATAAAGTGCAGCAAGGTGGCCCAATCCTTTTGTAGCAAAGGAGAAGCCGGAACAAACTCTTATAATAGGAAAAGCGCTCCCGAGGACACATGGGAATATCGTCAAGCTAGTTTTCATCAAGTTCATATGATTCGCGTTTGATACTTTGATAATTTGATATGTGGGTGGACTGGTGCTTGGGTGCTGTTATTACTTGAACAAATATCCCACTTATGATTAACCTCTATTGCAAGCATCCGCAACTACAACAAAAGTATTAAGGTAAACCTAACCATAGCATGAAACATATGGATCCAAATCAGCCCCTTACGAAGCAATGCATAAACTAGGGTTTAAGCTTCTGTCACTCTAGCAACCCATCATCTACTTATTACTTCCCAATGCCTTCCTCTAGGCCCAAATAATGGTGAAGTGTTATGTAGTCGACGTTCACATAACACCACTAGAGGCTAGACAACATACATCTTATCAAAATATCAAACGAATACCAAATTCACATGACTACTAATAGCAAGACTTCTCCCTTGTCCTCAGGAACGAACGTAATTACTCACAAAGCATATTCATGTTCATAATCAGAGGGGTAATAATATGCATATAGGATCTAAACATATGATCTTCCACCAATTAAACCAACTAGCATCAACTACAAGGAGTAATCAACACTACTAGCAACCTACTAGCACCAATCCCGGACTTTGAGACAAGAATTCGATGCAAGAGATGAACTAGGGTTTGGAGATGAGATGGTGCTGGTGAAGATGTTGATGAAGATTGCCCTCTCCCGATGAGAGGAGCGTTGGTGATGACGATGGTGATGATTTCCCCCTCCCGGAGGGAAGTTTCCCCGGCAGAACAGCTCTGCCGGAGCTCTAGATTGGATCCGCCAAGGTTCCGCCTCGTGGCGGCGGAGTCTCGTCCCAAAAAGTTCCTCCTTTTTTTCTCATCGAAAGACTTCATATAGGAGAAGATGGGCGTCAGAGAGCCACCAGGGGGCCCACGAGGTAGGGGGGCGCGCCCTAGGGGGGGCGCCCCCCACCCTCGTGAGCAGGGTGTGGGCCCCCTGGCCTTCATCTTTGGCGAGGATTTTTCTTTATTTATTTTAAGACGTTCCGTGGAGTTTCTGGACTTTTGGAGTTGCACAAAATAGGTTTCTAATATTTGCTCCTTTTCCGGCCCAGAATTCTAGCTGCCGGCATTCTCCCTCCTTATGTAAACCTTGTAAAATAGGAGAGAATAGCCATACGTATTGTGACATAAAGTGAAATAACAATCCATAATGCAATAAATATCGATATAAAAGCATGATGCAAAATGGACATATCAGATAACATCCTCGAAAGATCTTGAACGAATGCAGAGTGGAAACACGAATCTTAGAGATATCTTGAGCACTCCGGAACAATTGAATAGCGAGCAATGAATGAATATGAGGTGCACCGGCATGAGAAGGTATTTGAAACAAGGAAAAGGATATGATCAACAAAGCTTGACTTGGGTCCACCGGAGAAGAAAAAAACGAAGAATGATAAACTAGAAGCTCCGTTAGAATCTTCATGAGAATCACCGGATAAGAAACATTGACGGAAAAGGAATGAAGAGGCCTCGCATCAATAAGATGGATACTTGATTAAGATATCTGAGTCCTTGAAGAAAAAGGGTGGGTGGGCGGGAAAACAAAGGCAACTTGGAGACGGATGAAACAAACACCGTTGAGAAGAACTGATAATAGATCTTGCGAATGTTGACAAGATTGGATCCACTTGAAGAGGAACACGCCGGTTGAAAAGGATTTACATGACAATCTCGATTATGAAGAAGGATTGGTATTCACATAGGAACATGAGAACACCGCTTTGGAAAGGTATGGAATCAACACTTGACTTCGAAGCAACTCAAATACCACAACTCAAAACAAAAACAAAGGATTGGCTTGCAGAATAAGCCGGAACAAACATATGATAGAGATTTCATCCTAAGTTTTTGTGGTGGGGCCCACACGGGCTCGATCGTACAGCACCATCATGTACAAGGCAGTGCACATGACATACGAAGCGTCCCCGAGTCGGCATAGCCAAGGACTCTTTAAGACACAAAGAGACCACTGTAAAACCAACCGTGGATAGGCGGACCACTAGACGTCGAACCCCAATTTCATATCATACATCTATCGGAAAGATATCCTAGGATCTACTTGAATTCCCACTTATAAACTCCCGAAACTTTCTGGTTATGCAATCAGGTGTTGGGGATACAGGGGAAGCATAATATCTCACCCAAAACTAGCAAATCCTACATCCAGTTGTATCCATCCTTCAACACATAACCAAGAAACCTTCGGAAATCATTTACCTCAACCTTCGAGAAGCATCCGTTATACGAGTTATGGCAATACTCCCGAACTCCCGCCCCAGTACTAGGTGGCGTCGAGGTTATCTCACCAACAACTACATAGAAGACATTTATGATGTCGGCGAAACTCAGGTATTCCAGAATAGCAACGATAAATTGTGACGACAACACCTTAGAGCTCAACTCCCCGGGACACTGCCACAACCCCTAAATGTCAGGAGGCACCAAGAACAATGTTCTCGTCACAAAACCATCGGAATGATTCCAAGATACCCGCATGATCCTAAATTTTTTTAGTGAAATTTGAGAAGAGAAGAGTCAAAACTCTACGTCAGGATGCCTCACCAGAGCGACGAAGGGACTGAGGAGTAAAAAGAATCCTACTCTCCGATATATATAATCCTAAATGACTCAAAACATTTTTCTAGACTCAACAACGCCAGCGATTCGATCAAGCAGGGGGCTCCTAAGTCGGGGAAGGCTCTGATTACCAACTTGTAACGCCCTCGATGCGGCTATATCTCCCACGTGTCGAAGCACGACTTAGAGGCATAACCGCAATGAAAGCAATGTCGCAAGTGAGGTAATCTTCACACAACCCATGTAATACATAAGGGAAAGAGATACATAGTTGGCTTACAATGCCACGTCACACAATACATGAATAAAGCATTACATCAACCAGATAGAATCAAGGTCCGACTACGGAACCAAAATAAAAGAATACTACCCCAAAAGCTACACAGATCCCCAATCATCCCCAACTAGGCTCCACTACTGATCAACTAGAACGAAACAACACAAAGGACAAGATCTTCATCGAGCTCCTCCTTGAGCTTGGTCGCGTCACCTGCTCGGCAACATCGGCACCTGCAAACTGGTTTTGGAAGTATCTGTGAGTCACGGGGACTCAGCAATCTCACACCCTCGCGATCAAGACTATTTAAGCTTATAGGTAGGGAAAAAGGTATGTGAGGTGGAGCTGCAACAAGCGACTAGCATATATGGTGGCTAACATACACAAATGAGAGCGAGAAGAGAAGGCAAAGCACGATCGAGAAACTATGATCAAGAAGTGATCCTAGAACAACCTACGTCAAGCATTACTCCAACACCGTGTTCACTTCCCGGACCCCGCCGAGAAGAGACCATCACGGCTACACACGCGGTTGATGCATTTTAATTAAGATAAGTTTCAGGTTTCCCTGCAACCAGACATTAACAAATTCCCATCTGCCCATAACCGCGGGCACGGCTTTCGAAAGTTCAAATCCCTGCAGGGGTGTCCCAACTTAGCCCATCACAAGGTCTCACGGTCAATGAAGGATATTCCTTCTCCCATGAAGACCCGATCAGGCTCGGAATCCCGGTTACAAGACATTTCAACAATGGTAAAACAAGACCAGCAAAGCCACCCAGATGTGCCGACAAATCCCGATAGGAGCTGCACATATCTCGTTCTCAGGGCACACTGGATGAGCAAGACGTCGGGTAGGCCAGCCCAGAGTTGCCCCTCGTAGCCCCGGACATCCCTCAGTTGGACCAACACTTAGAGAAGCACTGGCCCGGGGGGGTTAAATAAAGATGACCCTTGAGCCGGCCGACCCAAGGGAAAGAAAAGGCTAGGTGGCAAGTGGTAAAACCAATGTTGGGCCTTGCTGGAGGAGTTTTATTCAAGGCGAACTGTCAAGGGGTTCCCATTATAACCCAACCGTGTAAGGAACGCAAAATCAAGGAACATAACACCGGTATGACGGAAATTAGGGCGGCAAGAGTGGAACAAAACACCAGGCATAAGGCCGAGCCTTCCACCCTTTACCAAGTATATAGATGCATTAATTAAATAAGAGATATTGTGATATCCCAACATATAATCATGTTCCAACAAGGAACAAACTCCAATCTTCACCTACAACTAACAATGCTATAAGAGGGGCTGAGCAAAGCGGTAACATAGCCAAACAACGGTTTGCTAGGACAAGGTGGGTTAGAGGCTTGGATTAGCAACATGGGAGGCATGATATAGCAAGTGGTAGGTATCGCAACATAGGCATAGCAAAAGAGCGAGCATCTAGCAAGCAAGTATAGAAGTGATTTCAAGGGTATGGTCATCTTGCCTGAGATCCCGCAAGGAAGAAGAACGAGTCCATGAAGAAGACAAATGGACATAGTCGAATGGATCCTCACAACACGACGTTATCGGAACCAACCCGAAGAAGCAACACCGGAAAGAAGCAAACAATCATGGTAAACAACCATCACATAAGCATGGCACGATGCACAATCAAGTATGATGCATGTCCGGTTTAATGAGGCATGGCATGGCAAAGTGCACAAACAACCCTAAAAATTAAGTAGAGCTCAATATGCAACGAGTTGCATATTGACGAAACACCACATGACTTATTTAGTTCGATCTCGTTTATGAACTCAACAATATTAAATGTTGTTAAGCATGTCAAGAGGTGAAACATAAAGGAATTATCTATCTAAACAATTTAAATGGGGCCGGATATAGCAACCAACAAATCCGGTAAATCCCCATATGCATTTATCAATTTGGTGCAACAACAATTTAAACATTTTAATTGTTGTTATCATGATGCGGATGACGTGAACAAGTTTTATGCAATTATTATTAAAAGTTGACAAGAGCATTAAGAAGCATTTGTCATCGTGGCAGAAACGAAAGGGGTGCCACGACAATGACAACGGAAATGGTGCCACGGCAACATTCCGGTTCCGATAGCTCACGAAGATACCGGTGCAAAAGGAAAAGTGACGGGAGCGTGACATGCGATAGAAGGTGGGGTGATCACGGTAACTGGGTTCCGACGAGACGACAGCACGGCAACGGGGAACATGCAAGAAACACGTCGGGCACGGTGCAACCGCGAGCATTTCATACAACATATGCATTCATCCACTGGCGATCATTTCGGGGTTATACCTTCGAAGCGTGCGTTATCGGAGCGGTTCGGGTCAAGCGGTGTAGTCGTTCTCACATGCATCTAGGGGCGACGGAAGAGGTTCTCGCGATCTCGGCGACGGTAGTTGTACATGCTGGCGGTAGTCGAACTTGACTGTTCCGTTACACGGTTCTTCGGAGACGGTAGTGGTATACGGTACTTTCGGCCCTGGGAGTCGTACACGCGTTTGGAGAGGAACTCGGTGTTGGAAATATGCCCTAGAGGCAATAATAAAATGGTCATTATTGTATTTCTTTGTTCATGATAATTGTCTATTGTTCATGCTATAGTTGTGTTATCCGGAAATCGTAATACATGTGTGAATACATAGACCACAACACGTCCCTAGTGAGCCTCTAGTTGACTAGCTCGTTGATCAAAAGATAGTCATGGTTTCCTGACTATGGACATTGGATGTCATTGATAATGGGATCACATCATTAGGAGAATGATGTGATGGACAAGACCCAATCCTAAGCATAGCTCAAAGATCGTGTAGTTTGTTTGCTGTAGCTTTTCCGAATGTCAAGTATCATCTCCTTAGACCATGAGATTGTGCAACTCCCGGATACCGTAGGAGTGCTTTGGGTGTGCCAAACGTCACAATGTAACTGGGTGACTATAAAGGTACACTACAGGTATCTCCGAAAGTATCTGTTGGGTTGGCACGAATCGAGACTGGGATTTGTCACTCCGTATGATGGAGAGGTATCTCTGGGCCCACTCGGTAATGCATCATCATAATGAGCTCAATGTGACCAAGTGGTTGATCACGGGATCATGCATTACGGCACGAGTAAAGTGACTTGCCGGTAACGAGATTGAACGAGGTATTGGGATACCGACGATCGAGTCTCGGGCAAGTAACGTACCGATTGACAAAGGGAATTGTATACAGATTGATTGAATCCTCGACATCGTGGTTCATCCGATGAGATCATCATGGAGCATGTGGGAGCCAACATGGGTATCTAGATCCCGGTGTTGGTTATTGACCGGAGAGGCGTCTCGGTCATGTCTGCATGTCTCCCGAACCCGTAGGGTCTACACACTTAAGGTTCGGTGACGCTAGGGTTGTAGAGATATTAGTATGCAGTAACCCGAAAGTTGTTGGGAGTCCTGGATGAGATCCCGGACGTCACGAGGAGTTCCGTAATGGTCCGGAGGTAAATATTTGTATATAGGAAGTCCAGTTTCAGCCATCGGGAAGGTTTCGGGGGTCGCCGGTATTGTACCAGGACCACCGGAAGGGTCCCGGGGGTCCACCGGGTGGGGCCACCTATCCCGGAGGGCCCCATGGGCTGAGTTGGGAGGGGAACCAGCCCCTAGTGGGCTGGTGCGCCCCCCTTGGGCTTCCCCTGCGCCTAGGGTTGGGAAACCCTAGGGGTGGGGGCGCCCCCACTTGGCTTGGGGGGGAAGCCACCCCTTGGCCACCGCCCCTTTGGAGATCCATCTCCTAGGGCCGGCGCCCCCCTAAGGCCCCTATATAAAGAGGGGGGAGGGAGGGCAGCTGCACCCCTTGCTCTTGGTGCCTCCCTCTCCCTCCGTAACACCTCTCCTCCCCGCTTGTGCTTGGCGAAGCCCTGCCGGGATCCTGCTGCATCCACCACCACGCCGTCGTGCTGCTGGATCTTCATCAACCTCTCCTTCCCCCTTGCTGGATCAAGAAGGAGGAGACGTCTTCCCAACCGTACGTGTGTTGAACGCGAAGGTGCCGTCCGTTCGGCACTAGGTCATCGGTGATTTGGATCATGTCGAGTACGACTCCATCAACCCCGTTCTCTTGAACGCTTCCGCGCGCAATCTACAAGGATATGTAGATGCACTCCTCTCTCCCTCGGTGCTAGATGACTCCATAGATTGATCTTGGTGTTGCGTAGAAAATTTTAAAGTTCTGCTACGTTCCCCAACAGTGGCATCATGAGCTAGGTCTATGCGTAGTTCCTATGCACGAGTAGAACACAAAGCAGTTGTGGGCGTCGATATTGTCAATTTGCTTGCCGTTACTAGTCTTATCTTGATTCGGCGGCATTGTGGGATGAAGCGGCCCGGACTGACCTTACACGTACGCTTACGTGAGACTGGTTCCACCGACTGACATGCACTAGTTCCATAAGGTGGCTGGCGGGTGTCTGTCTCTCCCACTTTAGTCGGATCGGATTCGATGAACAGGGTCCTTATGAAGGGTAAATAGAAATTGGCAATTCACGTTGTGGTTTTGGCGTAGGTAAGAAACGTTCTTGCTAGAATCCTATAGCAGCCACGTAAAAACTTGCAACAACAATTAGAGGATGTCTAACTTGTTTTTGCAGCAAGTGTTTTGTGATGTGATATGGCCAAAGGATGTGATGAATGATATATGTGATGTATGAGATGATCATGTTCTTGTAATAGGAATCACGACTTGCATGTCGATGCGTATGACAACCGGCAGGAGCCATAGGAGTTGTCTTAATTTATTTGTGACCTGCGTGTCAACATATAACATCATGTAATTACTTTACTTTATTTCTAAACCGTTAGCCATAGTAGTAGAAGTAATAGATGACGAGACAACTTCAAGAAGACACGATGATGGAGATCATGATGATGGAGATCATGGTGTCATGCCGGTGACAACGATGATCATGGAGCCCCGAAGATGGAGATCAAAAGGAGCAAATGATATTGGCCATATCATGTCACTATTTGATTGCATGTGATGTTTATCATGTTTTACATCTTATTTGCTTAGAACGATGGTAGCTTAAATAAGATGATCCCTCGTAATAATTTCAAGAAAGTGTTCCCCCTAACTGTGCACCGTTGCGAAGGTTCGTTGTTTCGAAGCACCACGTGATGATCGGGTGTGATAGATTCTAACGTTCGAATACAACGGGTGTAAGCCAGATTTACACACGTAATACACTTAGGTTGACTTGACGAGCCTAGCATGTACAGACATGGCCTCGGAACACGGAAGACCGAAAGGTCGAGCATGAGTCGTATAGAAGATACGATCAACATGTAGATGTTCACCGATGTTGGCTAGTCCGTCTCACGTGATGATCGGACACGGCCTAGTTAACTCGGATCATGTTTCACTTAGATGACTGGAGGGATGTATATCTGAGTGGGAGTTCATTGAGTAATTTGATTAGATGAACTTAATTATCATGAACTTAGTCTAAAATCTTTACAATATGTCTTGTAGATCAAATGGCCCACGTTGTCCTCAACTTCAACGCGTTCCTAGAGAAAACCAAGCTAAAAGATGATGGCAGCAACTATACGGACTGGGTCCGGAACCTGAGGATCATCCTCATAGCTGCCAAGAAAGATTATGTCCTAGAAGCGCTGCTAGGTGATGCACCTATCCCAGAGAACCAAGACGTTATGAACACTTGGCAGTCACGTGCTGATGATTACTCCCTCGTTCAGTGCGGCATGCTTTACAGCTTAGAACCGGGGCTCCAAAAGTGTTTTGATAGACATGGAACATATGAGATGTTCGAAGAGCTGAAAATGGTTTTCCAAGATCACGCCCGGGTCGAGAGATATGAAGTCTCCGACAAGTTCTTCAGTTGTAAGATGGAGGAAAATAGTTTTGTGAGTGAGCACATACTCAAAATGTCTGGGTTGCATAACCGCTTGACTTAGCTGGGAGTTAATCTCCCGGATGACGCAGTCATTGACAGAATCCTTCAGTCGCTTCCACCGAGCTACAAGAGCTTTGTTATGAACTTCAATATGCAGGGGATGGAAAAGACCATTCCTGAGGTATATTCAATGCTGAAATCAGCAGAGGTGGAAATCAAAAAGGAACATCAAGTGTTGATGGTGAATAAAACCACTAAGTTCAAGAAAGGCAAGGGTAAGAAGAACTTCAAGAAGGACGGCAAGGGAGTTGCCGCGCCCGGTAAGCAAGCTGCCGGGAAGAAGCCAAAGAATGGACCCAAGCCCGAGACTGAGTGTTTTTATTGCAAGGGAAGTGGTCACTGGAAGCGGAACTGCCCCAAATACTTAGCGGACAAGAAGGCCGGCAACACCAAAGGTATATGTGATATACATGTAATTGATGTGTACCTTACCAGTACTCGTAGTAGCTCCTGGGTATTTGATACCGGTGCGGTTGCTCACATTTGTAACTCAAAGCAGGAGCTGCGGAATAAGCGGAGACTGGCGAAGGACGAGGTGACGATGCGCGTCGGGAATGGTTCCAAGGTCGATGTGATCGCCGTCGGCACGCTACCTCTACATTTACCTACGGGATTAGTTTTAAACCTCAATAATTGTTATTTAGTGCCAGCTTTGAGCATGAACATTGTATCAGGATCTCGTTTAATTCGAGATGGCTACTCATTTAAATCCGAGAATAATGGTTGTTCTATTTATATGAGAGATATGTTTTATGGTCATGCTCCGATGGTGAATGGTTTATTCTTAATGAATCTCGAGCGTAATGCTACACATATTCATAGTGTGAATACCAAAAGATGTAAGGTTGATAATGATAGTCCCACATACTTGTGGCACTGCCGCCTTGGTCACATAGGTGTCAAACGCATGAAGAAGCTCCATGCAGATGGACTTTTGGAGTCTCTTGATTACGAATCATTTGACACGTGCGAACCATGCCTCATGGGTAAAATGACCAAGACTCCGTTCTCAGGAACAATGGAGCGAGCAACCAACTTATTGGAAATCATACATACTGATGTGTGCGGTCCAATGAGTGTTGAGGCTCGCGGTGGCTATCGTTATGTTCTCACCCTCACTGATGACTTGAGTAGATATGGGTATGTCTACTTAATGAAACACAAGTCTGAGACCTTTGAAAAGTTCAAGGAATTTCAGAGTGAGGTTGAGAATCAACGTGACAGGAAAATCAAGTTCTTGCGATCAGATCGTGGGGGAGAATACTTGAGTCACGAATTTGGCACACGCTTAAGAAAATGTGGAATAGTTTCACAACTCACGCCGCCTGGAACACCTCAGCGTAATGGTGTGTCCGAACGTTGTAATCGCACTCTATTGGATATGGTGCGATCTATGATGTCTCTTACCGATTTACCGCTGTCATTTTGGGGCTATGCTTTAGAGACTGCCGCATTCACTTTAAATAGGGCTCCGTCGAAATCCGTTGAGACGACACCGTATGAATTATGGTTTGGGAAGAAACCTAAGCTGTCGTTTCTAAAAGTTTGGGGATGCGAGGCTTATGTCAAGAAACTTCAACCTGAAAAGCTCGAACCCAAATCGGAAAAATGCGTCTTCATAGGATACCCTAAAGAAACTATTGGGTATACCTTCTACCTCAGATCCGAAGGCAAGATCTTTGTTGCCAAGAATGGGTCCTTTCTAGAGAAAGAGTTTCTCTTGAAAGAAATAAGTGGGAGGAAAGTAGAACTTGATGAAGTATTACCTCTTGAACCGGTAAGTAGCGCAGCTCAAGAAAATGTTCCTGAGGTGCCTGCACCGACTAGAGAGGAAGTTAATGATGATGATCATGAAACTTCAGATCAAGTTGGTACTGAACTTCATAGGTCCATAAGGACACATTCCGCACCAGAGTGGTACGGCAACCCTGTCTTGGAAATCATGTTGTTAGACAACGGTGAACCTTCGAACTATGAAGAAGCGATGGCGGGCCCGGATTCCGACAAATGGCTGGAAGCCATGAAATCCGAGATAGGATCCATGTATGGAAACGAAGTATGGACTTTAACTGACTTTCCCGATGATTGGTGAGCCATAGAAAATAAATGGATCTTGAAGAAGAAGACAGACACGGATGGTAACGTAACCATCTATAAAGCTCGGCTTGTCGCTAAGGGTTATCGACAAGTTCAAGGGGTTGACTACGATGAGACTTTCTCACCCGTAGCGAAGCTGAAGTCCGTACGAATCATGTTAGCAATTGGCGCATTCTATGACTATGAGATATGGCAAATGGACGTCAAAACAGCGTTCCTTAATGGTTTCCTTAAGGAAGAATTGTATATGATGCAGCCGGAAGGTTTTGTCGATCCTAAGAATGCTGACAAGGTGTGCAAGCTCCAACGCTCGATTTATGGGCTAGTGCAAGCATCTCGGAGTTGGAACATTCGTTTTGATGAGATGATCAAAGCGTTTGGGTTTACACAGACTTATGGAGAAGCCTGCATTTACAAGAAAGTGAGTGGGAGCTCTATAGCATTTCTCATATTGTATGTGGATGACATACTGTTGATGGGAAATGATATAGAATTCTTGGAAAGCATAAAGGCCTACTTGAACAAGTGTTTTTCAATGAAGGACCTTGGAGAAGCTGCTTATATATTAGGCATCAATATCTATAGAGATAGATTGAGACGCCTCATTGGTCTTTCACAGAGTACGTACCTTGACAAGATATTGAAGAAGTTCAAAATGGATCAGTCAAAGAAGGGGTTCTTGCCTATATTGCAAGGTACGAGATTGAGCACGGCTCAATGCCCGACCACGGCAGAAGATAGAGAAAAGATGAGTGTCGTCCCCTATGCCTCGGCCATAGGGTCTATCATGTATGCTATGCTGTGTACCAGACCTGATGTAAACCTTGCCGTAAGTTTGCTAGGAAGGTACCAAAGTAATCCCGGCATGGAACACTGGACAGCGGTCAAGAATATCCTGAAGTACCTGAAAAGGACTAAGGATATGTTTCTTGTTTATGGAGGTGACGAAGAGCTCGTCGTAAAGGGTTACGTCAATGCTAGCTTCGACACAGATCTGGATGACTCTAAGTCACAAACCGGATACGTGTATATTTTGAATGGTGGGGCAGTAAGCTGGTGCAGTTGCAAGCAAAGCGTTGTGGTGGGATCTACATGTGAAGCGGAGTACATGGCAGCCTCAGAGGCAGCACAAGAAGCAGTCTGGGTGAAGGAGTTCATAACCGACCTAGGAGTCATACCCAATGCGTCGGGCCCGATGACTCTCTTCTGTGACAACACTGGAGCTATTGCCCTTGCCAAGGAGCCCAGGTTTCACAGGAAGACCAGGCATATCAAGCGTCACTTCAACTCCATTCGTGAAAGTGTACAGGATGGAGACATAGATATTTGTAAAGTACATACGGACCTGAATGTGGCAGATCCGTTGACTAAACCTCTCCCTAGAGCAAAACATGATCAACACCAGAACTGCATGGGTGTTCGATTCATCACAATGTAACTAGACTATTGACTCTAGTGCAAGTGGGAGACTATTGGAAATATGCCCTAGAGGCAATAATAAAATGGTTATTATTATATTTCTTTGTTCATGATAATTGTCTATTGTTCATGCTATAATTGTGTTATCCGGAAATCGTAATACATGTGTGAATACATAGACCACAACACGTCCCTAGTGAGCCTCTAGTTGACTAGCTCGTTGATCAAAAGATAGTCATGGTTTCCTGACTATGGACATTGGATGTCATTGATAACGGGATCACATCATTAGGAGAATGATGTGATGGACAAGACCCAATCCTAAGCATAGCTCAAAGATCGTGTAGTTCGTTTGCTGTAGCTTTTCCGAATGTCAAGTATCATTTCCTTAGACCATGAGATTGTGCAACTCCCGGATACCGTAGGAGTGCTTTGGGTGTGCCAAACGTCACAACGTAACTGGGTGACTATAAAGGTACACTACAGGTATCTCCGAAAGTGTCTGTTGGGTTGGCACGAATCGAGACTGGGATTTGTCACTCCGTATGACGGAGAGGTATCTCTGGGCCCACTCGGTAATGCATCATCATAATGAGCTCAATGTGACCAAGTGGTTGATCACGGGATCATGCATTACGGTACGAGTAAAGTGACTTGCCGGTAACGAGATTGAACGAGGTATTGGGATACCGACGATCGAGTCTCGGGCAAGTAACGTACCGATTGACAAAGGGAATTGTATATGGATTGATTGAATCCTCGACATCGTGGTTCATTCGATGAGATCATCGTGGAGCATGTGGGAGCCAACATGGGTATCCAGATCCCGCTGTTGGTTATTGACCGGAGAGGCATCTCGGTCATGTCTGCATGTCTCCCGAACCGGTAGGGTCTACACACTTAAGGTTCAGTGATGCTAGGGTTGTAGAGATATTAGTATGCAGTAACCCGAAAGTTTTTCGGAGTCCCGGATGAGATCCCGGACGTCACGAGGAGTTTCGGAATGGTCCGGAGGTAAAGATTTATATATAGGAAGTCCAGTTTCGGCCATCGGGAAGGTTTCGGGGGTCGCCGGTATTGTACGGGGACCACCGAAAGGGTCCCGGGGTCCACCGGGTGGGGCCACCTATCCCGGAGGGCCCCATGGGCTGAGTTGGGAGGGGAACCAGCCCCTAGTGGCTGGTGCGCCCCCCCTTGGGCCTCCCCTGCGCCTAGGGTTGGGAAACCCTAGGGGTGGGGGCGCCCCCCACTTGGCTTGGGGGGGAAGCCACCCCTTGGCCGTCGCCCCTTTGGAGATCCATCTCCTAGGGCCGGCACCCCCCCAAGGCCCCTATATAAAGAGGGGGGAGGGAGGGCAGCCGCACCCCTTGCTCTTGGCGCCTCCCTCTCCCTCCGTAACACCTCTCCTCCCCGCTTGTGCTTGGCGAAGCCCTGCCGGGATCCTGCTGCATCCACCACCACGCCGTCGTGCTGCTGGATCTTCATCAACCTCTCCTTCCCCCTTGCTGGATCAAGAAGGAGGAAACGTCTTCCCAACCGTACGTGTGTTGAACGCGGAGGTGTCGTCCGTTCGGCACTAGGTCATCGGTGACTTGGATCACGTCGAGTACGACTCCATCAACCCCGTTCTCTTGAACGCTTACGCGCGCAATCTACAAGGATATGTAGATGGACTTCTCTCTCCCTCGGTGCTAGATGACTCCATAGATTGATCTTGGTGTTGCATAGAAAATTTTAAAATTTTGCTACGTTCCCCAACACTCGGCGTTTCGGTGCGGCGTAGGGGTACATGTAAATGGTCGTGTAGTGGTACTCGGCGTTCATTTCAGTACTCGTTCGAGCATCCATGTGGTCTTTTCGGTGGTGTACTTGGCGATATCTGAGACAACCTTGACGCATCCGTGTGTAGAGGTACTTGGCGGTTTCGGTAACGTAGTTGTACACGCGTCGTCGAACTTGTCGAATCCAAATGCTGGCCGCTGTGGTACTTGGCGCTAATCCATGTTCGGTGGTCGAACTTGACATCAACAGCAACAGCAAGTGGAGGTACATGATCACAGTGGGGCGTCGCGGTCGTCCACTGCGGCGGACAGGGCATGCAGGTCGTGGTGGTACTTCTCGAGGTAGTAGTAGGAGAAGGCCGGGTCGTGTGCTCGTCAGCATGCAGCGAAAAACGCTGTTGCTGCTCGAAGAAGGCGGCGACGCGCTTGCGGCCGAACGGAGGGAGGAAGAGGCGCGGGCGCGAGGTGACGAAGCAGCATCTGCAAGGGCAGAGCAAGGTCGGCACTGCGGCGCAGCTCGACGGCGGCAAGGCAGCAAGGGGAACCGGGCAGGAGGAAGGAGAGGCCGGCGGCTGCGTACAAGAAGCAACCGAGGCGCGGCTTCGGTCCATGGCGACGGCGAGGCGGGTCAAGGGTGGCGGCGCTCCTGGTTCCAGCGGGAGGAAGAACATCCCAGTCGCCGCTCGGGAGGCGCGAAGCAGAGGGAGGAGAGGAGGCTCCAGCTTGGTCGTGGCCTCGTCGGCCGGCGAGGTGGAGCTCCGGCAGTGGCTCGATGGACAGAGGAGCTGGGTGGCTATGCGCGGGATCCAGAGAGAGAGAGAGATGGGGGTCGCGTGGGATCGAGAGGAAAGGGGTCGAGGGGATCGGGATCGAGCCGAGGGCTCTGCGGCACTGAGGAGAAGGGTTCGGCTGCACTAGGGGATCGATAGGAGGCGGCGATAGAGGAAAAGGTCGAGGGAGAGATGCTCGTTAGGGTTACGAGAGGAGTGGGTTGACTGCTGCTGGGCCTGCGGCTACAGGAGGCCCAAGAGGCAAGGCTAGGCTCTCTCTCTCTCTACTAAAAGAAAAGAAAAAAAAAACAGAGATTAAGAAAGAAAAGAAAGAGGGGTTAGGGGAAGAAGTTGGACACGTAGATAATTTTCCCGGATTCACAAAAATGTGCTTGTTCCGGGAAAATAGAAAAGGCCATGATTGAGAGATCTAAATTCAAATCCATTTGAATTTAATTCAAATGGTTTGAATAAGTTCAAGGTAATGAAGAGTCCAAAAATATTCGGATTTTTGGTGGAGCTCCGGAAAATGACGAAAGAATAAATGGCAAGGTTAGAGAGCAACTCGAAGCAGAAAAGATTTGAGAGTTTAAATTGCAAGTGTGTCACGGTAATTCGAGAAGAATGGAAATATTTATAATAGCTTCCTAATATCGGGAGGATATGTTATAAAGAGAAGTCACCCTTCCCTCGGTTTAAATGGACCGAAGATCCATGCAATTTATTTAGTGAGTTTTAAAACGGGTTGCATGATGACATGATGCAATGCACATGAAACGCAAGCAAATGACAAGGCAACAACAGCGATAACTGGAAGACACCTGACGCATCGGTCTCGGGGCATCACAACATCATCCCGCAACTAACTCATTAGTTGCAATGCTTGCAAGGCTTAAGTGATGTGCATTACCGAGTGGGCCCAGAGATACCTCTCCAACAATCGGAGTGACAAATCCTAATCTCGAAATACGCCAACCCAACAAGTACCTTTGGAGACACCTGTAGAGCACCTTTATAATCACCCAGTTACGTTGTGACATTTGGTAGCACACAAAGTGTTCCTCCGGTAAATGGGAGTTGCATAATCTCATAGTCATAGGAACATGTATAAGTCATGAAGAAAGCAATAGCAACAAACTAAACGATCAAGTGCTAAGCTAATGGAGTGGGTCATGTCAATCACATCATTCTCCTAATGATGTGATCCCGTTAATCAAATGACAACTCATGTTTATGCTTAGAAAACATAACCATCTTTGATCAACGAGCTAGTCAAGTAGAGGCATACTGGTGACACTTTGTTTGTCTATGTATTCACACATGTATTGTGTTTCTGGTTAATATAATTCTAGCATGAATAATAAATATTTATCATGATATAAGGAAATAAATAATAACTTTATTATTGCCTCTAGGGCATATTTCCTTCAGTCTCCCACTTGCACTAGAGTCAGTAATCTAGTTCACATCGCCTTGTGATTTAATACCAATAGTTCACATCACCATGTGATTAACACCCATAGTTCACATCGACATGTGACCAACACCCAAAGGGTTTACTAGAGTCAATAATCTAGTTCACATCGCTATGTGATTAACACCCAAAGAGTACTAAGGTGTGATCATGTTCTGCTTGTGAGAGAAGTTTAGTCAACGGGTCTGCCACATTCAGATCCGTAAGTATTTTGCAAATTACTATGTCAACAATGCTCTGCACGGAGCTA
This sequence comes from Triticum aestivum, assembly GCF_018294505.1. Lineage (NCBI taxonomy): Eukaryota > Viridiplantae > Streptophyta > Magnoliopsida > Poales > Poaceae > Triticum > Triticum aestivum. The sequence continues at coordinate 540,701,935 of NC_057803.1, read as the reverse complement.
CTCTAACTAATTGCTCCCACTTTCTAAATGTATCCAGATTGAGACTTAGAGTCATCTGGATCAATGTCAAAATTTGCATCGACGTAACCCTTTACGACGAACCTTTTGTCACCTCCATAATCGAGAAACATATCCTTATTCCACTAAGGATAATTTTGACCGCTGTCCAGTGATCTACTCCTAGATCACTATTGTAGTCCCTTGCTAAACTCAGTGTAGGGTATACAATAGATCTGGTACACAGCGTGGCATACTTTATAGAAACTATGGCTGAGGCATATGGAATGACTTTCATTCTCTTTCTATCTTCTGTTGTGGTCGGGCTTTGAGTCTTACTCAATTTCACACCTTGTAACACATGTAAGAACTCTTTCTGTGACCGTTCCATTTTGAACTACTTCAAAATCTTGTCAAGGTATGTACTCATTGAAAAAACTTATCAAGCGTCTTGATCTATCTCTATAGATCTTGATGCTTAATATGTAAGTAGCTTCACCGATGTCTTTCTTTGAAAAACTCCTTTCAAACACTCCTTTATGCTTTGCAGAATAATTCTACATTATTTCCGATCAACAATATGTCATTCGCATATACTTATCAGAAATGTTGTAGTGCTCCCACTCACTTTCTTGTAAATACAGGATTTACCGCAAATCTGTATAAAACTATATGCTTTGATCAACTCATGAAAGCGTATATTCCAACTCTGAGATGCTTGCACCATTCCATTAATGGATCACTGGAGCTTGCACATTTTGTTAGCACCTTTAGGATCGACAAAACCTTCTGGTTGCATCATATACAACTCTTTTTTAATAAATCCATTAAGGAATGTAGTTTTGACATCCATTTGCCAAATTTCATAAAATGTGGTAATTTGCCAACATGATTCGGACAGACTTAAGCATCGCTACGAGTGAGAAAATCTCATCGTAGTCAACACCTTAAACTTTGTCAAAACCTTTTTCGACAAGTCTAGCTTTGTAGATAGTAACACTACTATCAACATCCGTCTTCCTCTTGAAGATCCATTTATTTTCTATGTCTTGCCGATCATCGGGCAAGTCAACCAAAGTCCACACTTTGTTCTCATACATGGATCCCATCTCAGATTTCATGGCCTCACGCCATTTCGTGGAATCTGGGCTCATCATCGCTTCCTCATAGTTCGTAGGTTTGTCATGGTCAATTAACATGACCTTCAGAACATGATTACCTTACCACTCTGGTGCGGATCTCACTCTGGTTGACCTACGAGGTTCAGTAGTAACTTGATCTGAAGTTACATGATCATCATCATTAGCTTCCTCACTAATTGGTGTAGGAGTCACATAAACAGATTTCTGTGATGAACTACTTTCCAATAAGAGAGCAGGTACAGTTACCTCATCAAGTTCTACTTTCCTCCCACTCACTTCTTTCGAGAGAAACTCCTTCTCTAGAAGGGATCCATTCTCAGCAACAAATATCTTGCCTTCGGATCTGTGATAGAAGGTGTACCCAACTGTCTCCTTTGGGTATCCTATGAAGACACATTTCTCCGATTTGGGTTTGAGCTTATCAGGATGAAACTTTTTCTTATAAGCATCGTAACCCCGAACTTTAAGAAACGACAACTTTGGTTTCTTGCCAAACCACAGTTCGTACGGTGTCGTCTCAACGGATTTAGATGGTGCCCTTTTTAACATGAATGCAACTATCTCTAATGCATAACCCCAAAACTATAATGGTAAATCGGTAAGAAACATCATAGATTGCACTATATCCAATAATAGTACGGTTATGACGTTCGGACACACCATTATGTTGTGGTGTTCCAGGTGGCACGAATTTGTGAAACTATTCCACATTGTTTTAATTGAAGAGCAAACTCGTAACTCAAATATTTGTCTCTGCGATCAGATCGTAGAAACTTTATTTTTTTGTCACGGTGATTTTCCACTTCACTCTGAAGTTCTTTGAACTTTTCAAATGTTTCAGACTTATGTTTCATCAAGTAGATATACCCATATCTGCTCAAATCATTTGTGAAGGTCAGAAAATAACGATACCCGCCGCAAGCCTCAACACTCATCGGGCAACATACATCAGTATGTATTATTTCCAATAATTCAGTTGCTTGCTCCATTGTTTCGGAGAACGGAGTCTTAATCATCTTGCCCATGAGGCATGGTTCGCAAGCATCAAGTGATTCATAATCAAGTGATTTCAAAAGCCCATCAGCATGGAGTTTCTTCATGCGCTTTACACCAATATGACCTAAACAGCAGTGCCACAAATAAGTTGCACTATCATTATTAACTTTGCATCTTTTGGCTTCAATATTATGAATATGTGTATCACTACGATCGAAATCCAACAAACCATAGAAGGTTTCATTGGGTGTATGACCATAGAAGGTTTTATTCATGTAAACATAATAACAATTATTCTCTAACTTAAATGAATAACCGTATTGCAATAAACATGATCAAATCATATTCATGCTCAACGCAAACACCAAATAACACTTATTTAGGTTCAACACTAATCCTGAAAGTATAGGGAGTGTGCGATGATGATCATATCAATCTTGGAACCACTTTCAACACACATCGTCACTTCACCCTCAACTAGTCTCTGTTTATTCTGCAACTCCCGTTTCGAGTTATTAATCTTAGAAACTTGAACTAGTATCAAATACCGAGGGGTTGCTATAAACACCAGTAAAGTACACATCAATAACATGTATATCAAATATACCTTTGTTCACTTTGACATCCTTCTTATCCGCCAAATACTTGGGGTAGTTCTGCTTCTAGTGACCAGTCCCTTTGTAGTAGAAGCACTTAGTCTTAGGCTTAGGTCCAGACTTGGGCTTCTTCACTTGAGTAGCAACTTGCTTGCCGTTCTTCTTGAAGTTCCCCTTCTTCCCTTTACCCTTTTCCTGAAACTAGCGGTCTTGTCAACCATCAACACTTGATGCTTTTCTTGATTTCTACCTTCGTCGATTTCAGCATCACGAAGATCTTGGGAATCATTTCCGTTATCCCTTGCATATTATAGTTCATCACGAAGTTCTAGTAACTTGGTGATAGTGACTAGAGAACTCTGTCAATCACTATCTTATTTGGAAGATTAACTCCCACTTGATTCAAGCGATTGTAGTACTCAGACAATCTGAGCACATGCTCACTGGTTGAGCTATTCTCCTCCATCTTGTAGGCAAAGTAATGTCAGAGGTCTCATACCTCTTGACACGGGCATGAGTGTGAAATATCAATTTCAACTCTTATAACATCTCATATGTTCCGTGGCATTTCAAAAACGTCTTTGAAGCCCCGATTCTAAGCCCTAAAGCATGGTGCACTAAACTATCAAGTAGTCATCATATCGAGCTTGCCAAACGTTCATAACGTCTGTATTTGCTCCTGCAATCGGTCTGTCACTTAGCGGTGCATCAAGGACATAATTCTTCTGTGCAGCAATAAGGATAATCCTCAGATCACGGATCCAATCCGTATCATTGCTACTAACATCTTTCAACTTAGTTTTCTCTAGGACCATATCAAAAATAAAACAGGGGAGCTAAATGCAAGCAATTGATCTACAACATAGATATGCTAATACTACCAGGACTAATCTCATGATAAATTAAAGTTCAATTAATCATATTACTTAAGAACTCCCACTTAAATAGACATCCCTCTAATCATCTAAGTGATCACGTGATCCAAATCAACTAAACCATAACCGATCATCATGTGAAATGGAGTAGTTTTCAATGGTGAACATCACTATGTTGATCATATCTACTATATGATTCACGCTCGACCTTTCGGTCTCAGTGTTCCGAGGCCATATCTGCATATGCTAGGCTCGTCAAGTTTAACCTGAGTATTTTGCGTGTGCAAAACTGACTTGCACCCGTTGTAGATGGACGTAGAGCTTATCACACCCGATCATCACGTGGTGTCTGGGCACGACGAACTTTGGCAACGGTGCATACTCAGGGAGAACATTTTTTCTTGAAATTTAGTGAGAGATCATCTTATAATGCTACCGTCAATCAAAGCAAAATAAGATGCATAAAAGATAAACATCACATGCAATCAATATAAGTGATATGATATGGTCATCATCATCTTGTGCTTGTGATCTCCATCTCTGAAGCACCGTCATGATCACCATCGTCACCGGCGCGACACCTTGATCTCCATCGTAGCATCGTTGTTGTCTCGCCAACTATTGCTTCTACGACTATCGCTACCGCTTAGTGATAAAGTAAAGCAATTACAGGATGATAGCATTGCATACAATAAAGCGACAACCATATGGCTCCTGCCAGTTGCCGATAACTCGGTTACAAAACATGATCATCTCATACAATAAAATATAGCATCATGTCTTGACCATATCACATCACAACATGCCCTGCAAAAACAAGTTAGACGTCCTCTACTTTGTTGTTGCAAGTTTTATGTGGCTGCTACGGGCTGAGCAAGAACCGTTCTTACCTACGCATCAAAACCACAACGATAGTTCGTCAAGTTAGTGCTGTTTTAACCTTCTCAAGGACCAGGCGTAGCCACACTCAGTTCAACTAAAGTTGGAAAAACTGACAGCCGCCAGCCACTTGTGTGCAAAGCACGTCGATAGAACCAGTCTCGCGTAAGCGTACGCGTAATGTCGGTCCGGGCCGCTTCATCCAACAATACCGCTGAACCAAAGTATGACATGCTGGTAAGCAGTATGACTTGTATGGCCCACAACTCATTTGTGTTCTACTCGTGCATATAACATCAACGCATAAAACCTGGCTCGGATGCCACTGTTGGGGAACGTAGTAATTTCAAAATTTTCTTACGCACACGCAAGATCATGGTGATGCATAGCAACGAGAGGGGAAAGTGTTGTCCATGTACCCTCGTAGACCGAAAGCGGAAGCATTAGCACAACGCACTTGATGTAGTCGTACGTCTTCACGATCCGACCGATCAAGTACCGAACGCACGGCACCTCCGAGTTCAGCACATGTTCAGCCCGATGACGTCCCTCGAACTCCGATCCAGCCGAGTGTTGAGGGAGAGTTTCGTCAGCACGACGGCATGGTGACGATGATGATGTTCTACCGAAGCAGGGCTTCGCCTAAGCACCGCTACAGTATTATCGAGGTGGACTATGGTGGAGGGGGCACCGCACACGGCTAAAAGATCAAACGACCAGTTGTTGTGTCTCTAGGGTGCCCCCCTTGCCCCCGTATATAAAGGAGCAAGGGGGGAGGTGTGGCCGGCCAGGAGGGCCGCGCCAGGAAGAGTCCTACTCCCACCGGGAGTAGGACTCCCTCCCTTTTCCTTGTTGGATTAGGAGTGGAGGGGGAAAGAGGAGGGAGAGAGGAAGGAAAGGGGGGGCGTCGCCCCCTCTCCTTGTCCTATTCGGACTAGGGGGGGGGGGGAGGGGTGCGCGGCCCTGCCCTGGCCGCCTCTCCTCTTCTCCACAAAGGCCCACTATGGCCCATTAAGCCCGTGGGGGGTTCTGGTAACCCATCGGTACTCCGGTAAAATCCCGATTTCACCCGGAACACTTCTGATATCCAAATATAGGCTTCCAATATATCAATCTTCATGTCTCGACCATTTAGAGACTCCTCTTCATGTCCGTGATCACATCCGGAACTCCGAACAACCTTCGGTACATCAAAACTCATAAACTCATAATATAACCGTCATCGAAACTTTAAGCGTGCGGACCCTACGGGTTCGAGAACTATGTAGAAATGACCGTGACGCGTCTCCGGTCAATAACCAATAGCGGAACCTGGATGCTCATATTAGCTCCCACATATTCTACGAAGATCTTTATCGGTCAGACCGCATAACAACATACGTTGTTCCCTTTGTCATCGGTATGTTACTTGCCCGAGATTCGATCATCGGTATCTCAATACCTAGTTCAATCTCGTTATCGGCAAGTCTCTTTACTCGTTCCGTAATACATCATCCCGCAACTAACTCGTTAGTTGCAATGCTTGCAAGGCTTAAGTGATGTGCATTACCGAGTGGGCCCAGAGATACCTCTCCGACAATCGGAGTGACAAATCCTAATCTCGAAATACGCCAGCCCAACAAGTACCTTTGGAGACACCTGTAGAGCACCTTTATAATCACCCAGTTACGTTGTGACATTTGGTAGCACACAAAGTGTTCCTTCGGTAAACGGGAGTTGCATAATATCAGAGTCATAGGAACATGTATAAGTCATGAAGAAAGCAATAGCAACAAACTAAACGATCAAGTGCTAAGCTAACGGAATGGGTCATGTCAATCACATCATTCTCCTAATGATGTGATCTCATTAATCAAATGACAACTCATGTCTATGCTTAGGAAACATAACCATCTTTGATTAACGAGCTAGTCAAGTAGAGGCATACTAGTAACACTCTGTTTGTCTATGTATTCACACATGTATTATGTTTCCGGTTAATACAATTCTAGCATGAATAATAAACATTTATCATGATATAAGGAAATAAATAATAACTTTATTATTGCCTCTAGGACATATTTTCTTCAATACATCCAAAGCACAAGTATGAACATGGCTGTAATTAGTGATATCAAAAGGAAATTGTTTTGTACAATCTCGTGCATCCCCAAATACAGAAATACAAAAGTACTTTTTGATTCCGGTTTGAAGGCACAGTTGCATGGATTGTTTCCAGAACTCTAATTCCTAAATCCCCAATTGTTCACTAATTAACCACAACACAGTTACACAAAGCTACAAACAAAAATAGAATTACGTGTCCTTCATCAACCTAGTTATCCAGAAAATAGGATTTTGGATTATATGAGAACTGCTCAAATAAATTCAGTATACAACTATACGCAGCATCGGTTGTGGCTATAGGACAACATTTTGTTTCAATTTTCTATTATAAAAAAATCAACATGACGACTGCAAGAGCAAAAGCTGATGCAAATTTTCTTTTCACTCAAGAAACTATTTTATTTTGGCATTTGCAGGAGGAACAAACCATGATTAATAAGTAGAGAACTCCACATTAATCTACACACGGAAAAATAGGAACAAAGAGAAGGCAAGCAAGTTCTAACCCACATGTCGTCATTGTGGTCAATTGCAGTTTCTCTCTTGTACATTCAGTCAAGTGACTCGAGGGCATCCAGGAAGCAGCGTCATTTCTTGTAGCTAGTTCAGACATCGTCCTCTTGCAGTACTGGCAGCATCCATGACGAATCCACACCCCAGGAGTCTTGGGTAGTTGCAGCTGCATCCACACGTCATGAAGGTGACTCAACTCGGTGCTGCCACTCACCACAATTAAAACATTAGATTAACATTACAACATGGAGTGGAAAAGACAAAGAAGATTGTAAGTCAGTACAATTGTGAAATCCACTCCTACTCAATTGGTCATTTTGTCAAATACCTTCTGTGCACTGCATGAAACATTACTATAAAGAGGAGAGCAGTGCAAGGAGACGGACCACTGCATTGAGAGACGGGGGCATCCATGACCAGAACATAAGAGTGGACATGCGTATGTGTTTCACCTGGCCAGGGAGGTCAAGTCGTCGTCATGGGGCACTCTCTGCGGCCGCCATAGCCCAACCTCGCAGAGTGCCACGACGCACAAGTAACATGAGGAGGGAGACCACGGAGAGCGAGCAGACGGCACAGCTACGCTCGGGCAAGGTCCATGCACATGCCCAAACAGCAACAGCACGTTGAACGCCCTACGGCCGTGGCAGGATCCTCGAAGGATCCATGCGGCGAAGTCGATGGATCCGCGGCGACCAGGGCCATCAGCGCCACTCCTTCACTTCCCCAGTGTACCTCGCCCTCTGCGTCACTCCTCCTCGAGACCCCAGCCACTTCGGTGAGCCGACCTGGTTGTTGCGGTGGTCGTCATCACACGATTGCTTCGTTGAGAGAGAGAGAGAGAGCAAGGGTACGGGCTGAAATTATCGCCTCTAGCTACAGGCCCAATACAGTGGATGGTTCCCAGGCCCAGGCAAAACGTTTTTAAATTTACACACTTAAAATTGTAGCGCGAGTTGATTCCCAAAAAGCACAGGGATCTTTGTAAAAGCGCCGCGACGGTGAACCCGACAGACTCAATCCGTTCTTTGTTATTATTAGGGAAAGATATTAGCCTAGCAACAACAAAATCTTAGTCTAAGCCATGGATAAAAAAATTCTTCACTGTTCTTGAAATCTACAAAGCTCTACTAGTGACTATGATATATCTTTCTACAAATTAATCTAAACAATATTTCCTTTTTTTAAACAACACATTCTTAAAATAACAATTGTAGTTACTAAGCTCTTAAGCCGAAGCTACCAAGCGTTGAAGTTTATAGTTGTAGCAGTCATAGGGGTTAGCCTATTTGGTTTGGTTTGGTTTATTACCATAAATTGAGCTAGCCAATACTCTTTTCATTTCAAAATAGATGATCCAGTTTGGATCAGATCATTTATTTTAGAACGGAGGGAGTATTTTTTTTTTGAAAGGAAAAGCCTCATGGCATTTTATTCATCTCGTGGCAAGGTTACATCATGAAAAACATGCGGTAATAAGAATTTTGGGGCCTCATCGTCCCATTCATACAAAAAGACCTTGCTCATAGCAGCACCTAGCTAGAAAGTGTGCCAGCTTGTTGGCTTCCCTCTTACAATGCCTAAAAAAAATAGATGGAATCCCATGCGCTAACTCAAAGCAATCTGCTAGTACGGGAGCAAATGGGCTCCAAATCTCCGAATACCCATTGCAAGCGTTCACGAGCTCAAGGCAATCCGATTCCACCACCACTTTGGAGCAATCTCTGTCAAAAAGAAGCTTGAGTCCCCGCTTCACTGCTAGCACTTCTGCAACTTGTGCGTTCACTGGATAATCTCTGTAGCTCCTGCAATTGCTACACCCCTCCAGTCTCGGAGTACAGCAGCTACCGCGCCAGAACGGAGGGAGTATTTGGCAATGTTAAAGGTTGTCAAAAAAATTGACAACCTTTTAAAAGGTTGCCAAGATTTTTTGGGGAGTCCTTGCCAAACATTGGTAAACCAAATTTTATTTTAACTAGCAAATAGGCCCGTGCGTTGCCACGGGAGAAAAATAAATCAGATTATGCAATTTATGCAAGGATGAGATACAGACTTTTAAAGTACATCAAAATCATGTCATGATGAGATAAGAGACTTTTAAAAAGTCATTTCAAAAACTGAAAATGTGATGGTCTCATGACGACTTTATTTCCTAAGGCGTCACAACAAAATGTTTTTTGGCTGAGCAAACTGTATTGATAGATCCTGCCTAAGGTAGAATGATGAATGATGTGTCTCGACTTTAGCTAGCGTCGTGGTGTTTTTCATGACCTGTAAAACTATATACCACAATAAACATAGATATGTATGGAAGTAAATTAGACATTTAGTCATTTCATATAGCTTACAAAAACTAACCCATTGAAAAATGTGTCATTTTTTTGGGGATCAACGTTGTAAAGAACACATAAATCCTTTCTTTACCCGGTGTGCGATGAACTAAATAAAATAATAAAATAACTTCTCCGGATCTATGGTTTGTTTTGTTCGTTATTTACATATCTGTTTCAATGGATCTGTTTGAATTTTTTTGATCCTTTTCTAAAATTTCATGGTCATTTTTTCCAGTTCCCAAAAGCGTGTTGAATACACAATCATTTTCTAAGAATCATGAACATTATTTTATTTCATGAACATATTTTTAGAAATCGAGAATTTCTTTATGACATGCAAACAATTTTCTAAAAATTGCAAACATTTTGATTTCCCGACCATTTTCTGAATTCACAGAAATTTTATGATTTCTCAAAAAAAAGCAAAACTCACAATCTTTTAAAATTTTGAAATCCCGAATTAATTTAAAGATGAGAAAACAAAAACGGATATGAGATAAAAAAAAGGCAAAAAAGAAATAAAAAACAGGAGTTTTTTAAATCAAGAACATTTTATGCTTTCGAGAACATTTTTGAATTCACCAATGTTTTATTTCTTAACAAAATTCGCAACCTTTTGAATTTTTGAAAATCCCTAATAATTAATGTATAGAAGGAAAATCACAAAACAGAAATGAGAAACGAACAAGCAAATTGCAAACTGAAAAATAAACAGACGCCTAGGCCGGCCCATTAACGTGGGGGAGGGTTCGCAAAAAACAAAGAAAATGTGGTGGAGCCTGGGATCGAACACAGGTCTCTTACCTGGAGGATTAAAGCATTAGCCACCGCGCTACACCTTCCGTTTGGTTACATGAGGATATCACTTAATAAGAACCAAATCCAGCGCAACTTTGAGAAAAACTGAACCGTTTTGTTTACTTATGGGTGGCATGGTGGGTAATTTGTATCAACTTCAGGGTAATTCTAATGACGTACGACCAGAAGCACTATTTGCTTTATTATATAAATAAATAAAAATAATATATATATATATATATAAATATATATATATATATATATATAAAGTAAGTATAAAGTATAAAGTATAATATAATATATATATATATATAAAGTAAGTATAAAGTATAATATAATATATATATATATAAAGTAAGTATAAAGTATAATATATATATATATATATATATATATACACGCCCTCGCTACTGTGGACACGAATCCGGCCACTACAGCACATCAGATGGCGACCACCGACCACATCTCGTCGCCGCCGCAGCCGGCGTCGCCGGGCGTTGGCGCCGTCGCCCTCTCGTCCGCCGTCGGCGAGCTACTCCGCTTCGTCCTCTCCTCCCACGTCGCCACCCCGGACCCGGCCCTCCCTCTGTCCCTCTCCTATTGCTCCCGCCTCCTCGAAGACGACCTGTGCGATAAGCTGGCCACGGAGCTTGCGGGGTGCGCCGAGGAGGGGCGGATCCCGAGACCCCCAGTGGTAGCGGGGGCGGTAGGAACTCCTGCGGAGGAGAATGATTCGCGTAAGAGGGAGGGGGAGTGGGAGGCGGTCCTGCGCGAGAAGGGCGCCGAGTTAAAGCGGGTAACTTTCTCCGATCTGCTTTCTTCCTGTTTCTCTCTTCAATCGGCTTTGCTTGAATTCCACTGAAAAAAATAATCTTCTAGCTAGGAAGTCAGAATCATGGCTGAAGCTGTTGTCAATCAATTTCGGGGTATAATTGTATTTGCGACAGTGTTTAGACTTTTATAGGAATTGTGATATGAACTATGATCATAAAGGATACTACAATTGGCACTATATGATACTTGTATATATCCAGCAGTGTCTCTTTGGGGGCAGCGTTGCTCGACAGAGTACTAAATTTAGTGAAAAGAGAGTATTGCAAAATTCCCTATTTGCTGTAATATGGATACCTTGCAGCGGAAACTACAATTGGCTCTACGGAACTACTACACCCGGGCCAATTTTTTTTTGGCATTTATTAAACAATGCATGTACAGATTGATATATTATGTGGTCAGGCGGATTCAAGAGAACCCACGCATTTTTCTTGGTTATGCAAAAACAAACTGGGTGTACAAATAGTTGCTTTGTTGAACCATCTTTCTTGTTTCTTGTGTTTTCTTGAAAGTTAGTAGTGTACTACCACATGTACATGTGTAATTTTTTTACTGACTTATTTGAAATGTTAAAACACATTATCGAGTGTTATCCTTTTCCGCAATTTGTTTGATTATAGCTTATTGTTGTCATCTGTATTCACTAGATTTATGATGCAGTCGAGTTTGTGCTACATGTTCAAGAACCATACTTCACTCAACTCAGTGGTAATTCCAGAATCTTTTTCTTGTGGTTCATTTAACATCTAATTGACATTCATATTTCCTTTCCTTGTAGTTATATGTATATCAATATTACTTTTTCTTAATATATTTGTTATTTTTCTCTGGTGTGCAATATACACCATCAAGGATCTGTATTTAATTCTTAAATTTAATAATTTCATTTGTTCAGTTTTAACGGCTCAGTATAAAGCTGAAGGGCACTAATTGATGTATTTCGAGAAAGTTTGTAACCTGCATCTTTTTTGTGCCTTTTTTGCCAACCACATTTTCTAACTTGAACCATGTACTTCTGTAGCTGGATCCAAGAACGTTGAAGGGAGGTTAGCAGCTGGTAATTACAACAGGTACACACAGCTGGTTTTAAATTTTGGAAGACTGAAATTCTAAGTTGAGATATATGGTGGAGAACATCACAGCCTTAATGTCTATCAACTAGGAACATCTATTGGAGCTGCATTATGAAAATGGCAACAATTCTAGTTCTGTAGCTCATCATATTGTTCTGTTTAGGCGTTAGCGTATGTTTTATATTACGAAAATGGCAACAATTCTAGTTCTGCAGCTCATCATATTGTTCTGTTTAGGTGTTAGCGTATATTTTACATTATGAAAATGGCAACGATTATAATTCTGTAGCTCGTCATATTGTTTTTGTTTAGGTGTTAGCGTATATTCGGGTTGCTCTATTTCAGGGTCTTCCACATTCTCATTCTCAGTTCACAGTTTGAGGATACAACACAGTTGCAATAATTTATGGACTTTAAATTCTTAAATGTATCCACTACAATATGCACTCTGAAATTCGCTATAAGGATTATTCAGTAAGGTGTAGGCCTACTACTTGGAAGCCTTATATTGTTGTTTCTGTAAAAAGTTATCTCCCAAGCTTATTGACTCTGTGAGCACTTCTGCTAGGTTTCTTATGGCTACGCATTATTTTTCATACTCAACGTGCATGCTATTCATGTAATCATTTTTTTTGTCATTTTGTCGCAGGATTACACAAGGTTCTTTGTTGCTCTTCAATAAATGCCTCTTGCTTGAGGTTGAGGTAATTTTCTTTGCTATGTAACTAGCTTTTCTGGATATAATATTTATATCTTTGCACTGTTATCTTCAAATTAGTAATTTTCCTTCTTTAAGAAAAAAACCTTTATTTGTTGAAGTATATATGGATTCCCTAACCTTCTCCATCAGTTTGGACTTTTGGTTCTACTGGTTGGTGCATAAAACTTATTTGATCCCTCAAGTTTTTTGATCTTTATGGATTTTCTATAAAATCACATAAAGCACCGAATAGAAAAATTGATAATGGCATGACCTCTGACATGCCACTGATTTGGCCCGATCTTTCACCGCAAGACAATCAGATATCAAATCATGGGGTCAATCCACGCAACCTGAAGATGAGGAAATAAATCCAGCAAGCAACGTGGAGATGAACAACATGCCTCTAACCTTGGCACAATAATCCTTGATCTCACATGAACCTTCACGCAATCATCACTTTATTTGATAACCAGCAGCGCGTCCCCGGAGGGATGATTCACCACGTGAACACAATGTTCAAACTCAACCTAAAATTTGACTTCCTCTAATCTGGCGCACCCCTATGGTTATATAGGTGAGGGGATGGCCAGGGAAATAACGTAGGCATGGACCAGAATTCCAACTCTGGTCCGACTCAGACTAGATACAAACCGACCACAAAGGGATTCGGCCCAATCTAGGCGCGCAGGCTCAAATACAACGTGTACATACTTAGACATATAAAATCTAATCATTAGCTGTCCCATATGCAACGCAGCACCACCTGGAGCTAGACATGTTTGGCCTCGCCTCCTCGGCCAAACTGAAAACAATTCTGGTGGTATTCTGAAATTGGGCTTCACATCCTCCTTCATGGGAACAGCAGGAGGTAAAGGGATGCCCTCATAAAAAAATCCACAATTGATTCTGTTTAAAATATGTGCTTATATTTTATGACTCATGATACATAACTGGGCAAATAATCCTTCTTGACCTGCACATATATACTTTTTATTCCAGAGTTGTGGTAAATCCCATTGCTTATTTATTTTCAGGCAGTTAGAAAGTACAGTTCGTTCTCTGAGATGCTGCAAACAGAGACGATCTCAAATGTCCTTCCTGGTATTTCGTCAATTGAAGAAGGTACTTTGTTTCTTACGATCGTACCATTGTAGTGTTGCTTGTGCGGTGTTCCATAACTGGATTAATTTTCATGAAGTCTGCACCTTTGGTCACCCATGAGTTAATCCTTTTAAGAACCTATTTCTTACTTATTATGGTGCATAGCTTATTTTGGCACTTGTCATGCCCTGGATTTCTTACAATGATTTTTTCTAAATTAATCTAGGCCGTAGTTGACAGTAATATCAGTGTAAATGTAACTTCTATATAGAGCTGCACTACCTTGGTACATATTTCTTATAAAGCTTTCTGGACCCTGACAGCTTGCTGTGAATCCATGATGCACTGATTGTTCTTGGTTTGGCAGGCACCTTAGATAATAATTTAATTCAGCTCGAAGGGTGTTAGGCATGCTACCTCTTTAATCTTCAGACTTTATTGTACCACAAAAAACACAACTGAGCTCTTGTGATATGTTGATGGGTACACATTTCTGAAGCATCTCAAGTCCATACCCATGTTGATAACACATATGTTCTTTCTCATTAGTATTATTATTGTTTTGATATAAAAGGTTCTATATGCACCTGTAAAGGACCCCTAGACAATCGACTAAATTATCTGCATATACAGGTGTCGAAGTTTATAGAAAATTCTACACAGAGGAAAAGGAGAACTCTTATGGAGTCTTGGCAATATCTGTCTCAAAGCTGCAAATCCAACCTTACATAACCATGACCGAGCTTCTTGCTGTGAGTGGCACACTTTAACACTTCATTCCACGTTTCTTCTGTTTGTAATGTTACAAGATCATTTATAATCATATTTATAGCGACATATCTTTTATGGGGCATACAAGGCTGATATATCTAAGTGTAGTGTCAAAAAATGTCTTACCTTATGGGACAGAGGGAGTACTTTGTAAATACACATTGAATAACACTAAGTGTCACTATTTATGCACTCAAAACACCCACCTCGCTTACCCCTTTGGCCTTTGCATGTCAATTGCAAGCTTTGTAGCTTGGAGTTTTACTGAATGTTAATTAAATCTTAATGGCCAGTAATATTTGTATTAATTCATGTTCTGGTTATCATAATTCATAAATACTCCTTCCATCAACATCTAAAAGGCCACATCAAAATTTGAGCTCAACTTTGACTAAAAAATATTATACACATGGCACAAAAATTATGACATTGGATTTGTATTCAAAGGGTTTCCAATGGTATAATAATATTTGTTGTATATGACTCATATTTAATAAGTCAAATTTGTGGAGTTAAGCTCGGATTTCGAGGGGGCCTTTTATATGTGGGATGAGGGAGTTACGTTTTTAGATCCGCTAGTTGCTTTAAGTTGAATAATCATATATGGGCACTTGTAGCTGGTTCTGTGCTTTGTTAACTTATCTCTTGTTATTTTCTAGGGATTGGGCTACGATGGACTAGGTAGACTCCTTGGTTTGGCAAACACATCAGGAACAGTTCCAGATGGACTGCCTCCTCCAAAATCCATGTTGATTTCATCTTGTATGAAACTACACAAACCAACGGTAAGTTCATCTTTAGCAACTACCTCTCAGTTCTATTGATTGCTGTCCCATCCAAACTTTTTGCTGTTCTTGAATATTACCAAGAAATTTCTCTTGTAACTAAGATTGATGGTGTTGCATTGTACTGGAGGTGAAAAGTTGTTCTTTAACTGATGCTGCAAGGGCATTGGCCAAACATGTTCACAGGAGTAGGGATGGGTGGTGGGGCTGCCTCCATGGAAGTGGTAAAGATGTGTTCCTGCTTAACAATCATCAAGTTGAAGACTCGCATTATGGTATATTTAGTTGAAACTATTTATCTACAGATCCAAAGAAGAATCAAATTTCGTCCGAAGTCATTGACCGTTTGTTACGTGAGGGCTGTTGGATAAATATTCATCTGACACAGCCCAATAGGCCTGTTTTTGAAATTCGTGTGCATGAAGGTTATGGTGCCCGATGGTCTCATGATGGTTTGAAGGTACATCTATTAGTTTCTTGTTCTTTCGTTGATTGTGGTGCGCTCTAATGTAAAAAGTGATAGACCTCAACCCGCATGATAGTTCTTCTATTATTGTTTTTATCACTCGAGCAACATTGTTGGCCGCTGGCCAATCATTGTTTTTTTTCTAAAGAAATTACTCATTGTTTGTCTTCCCTGTCTTATGTACAAATCAGATATAAGAAAACTAGCCCAAGGGAAAGCTTTCCCAAATGGCTCTTCGAGATTGGACTCGAGAAGGGCAAGGCACCTGTGACAGGGTTACAAAATATTAGGGGCTGGACCCTGCAGGGCAAGCCCAGATATGAAAATCAAAATGGTGCCAAATTTAACTTGAATTTGAAAACCATGTAAAAGTTTGGACAAAGGCACATGACACATTTGATTTTTATAATCAATTTATAGTGTAGAGTAGGCATTGTGATGTTAAATACAAATTTGGATCACAAGATGAGAAATGACGTACTCGATAGAAGACCATGAGAAGTTAAAGATTTCTAGGTCTTATTATGTGTGCTCTCCAGCTTCGCCATGTTTCTTGTTAATCGGTTACTTGACTGTTCCTTGATTCCTTGGATATGATTTTGCAGTTCATTGGATTCTTGGAGCCTTACACTCCAGATGGCTTTCTCAACGGTTGGAAACACTAGAGTGCGATCTGAGTGATGTACACTAGTTCAAATGTTCTGTAGAATGGCGGAAGATATGTTGTATGTCTTATTCAAGGTCGAAGGGAATGTCTTTTGTAAGGCCTGAAGGTGTAAGTTATAACTTATAAGATGCTATAGTACTTCCAATGTTTTTTTTCAAAATCTGGTTATGGTGTGTCTTGAATAGGCAATGTCGTTGTGTTATGGTGAACATTGTAATTCTGGTGCACATCAGCTCTGAAAGCATCAAACAGATTTCTGTGTTGTAACTTGTAAGGTGTTCATAAGATTCATGAGGCCTGACCTTTCTGTTTGTTCAAGGTTCATCAATCGCTTATTCTGTCGGCACAACAATCGGAACATGAAAGCACCCAGTTAGTAGCACATTAACAAGATATACACAGGAAACACAACAGATAAATAGTCCATCTTGCATGATTTATTCTTTCGTGGAAATGCAAAGCTGGAATGCTGACTTGTATCCGAGTTCTAAAATACTTCCAACTCGCTGACTAGGTGACATTACAAGGAGTGCTTGCTTCCCGTTGGTCATTTCACACATAAAGATGAAAAAGGGTAACAAGGTTCATAATCTATATAGATAGATGTGTATGACTTTCAGAATCTCAATGAGATTCCACCTGTAGGCGTAATGAACAACTTCATCGTCAAGCCGACTTTTTGCCACCGAAGAGGAGATTCCAACTGTAGGCGTTGCCTTTCTTTGCAGCGGCATCCACTCGCTTTGCACCAACCTGGGTAAAAACAAAATAACCATCAGATTATATTGACAAATGCAAGGCGGTAGTTTACAGAATAAAATAGCTGTTCAAAAATTGTTTCAATTTTTTTTGACTGCAGTCCTCAAAATTGCACAATAGGACTACGTTTTTTACTTCAGATTTCAGTCCCCTAGACGCATCAGCTTCACCAACAAGTTTTAACCATGCCACTGAACCTACTTATTTATTTCTCAACTCTTGAACTACCATGAATGCAAAGCAAGGCACAACCCAGTCACTATATTCAACAAATAAATCTTGAAAAACTAAGGAAATTTAGAATGACAAAAATGGTGGAACACCAACAATTTAGAGAAAAAGTAAGAAAACATAGAAGAAACTGTAAGAGACAAGGAACAATTCACAAAAACCTAAAATATTATTACAAAATTTAACAAAGAGAAGTACAGGGAATTTAATTTTATAAAGTACGAAATATTCCTGTAAATTTACTAAAGAATTAGAGAATTTTAAGAAATGGTAATAACAGCAGAAACTTTGAAGGAATATCATTAGTATTCTGAACAAACAAGATAATACAGCAACTCACAAATGATTTATACACATTTGTAAGAAAACCAAAATGTTTTTTAAGTGCGTGGAAACACTCTATTTAGCCTTATTGTTGCAGTCATTGTAAGCCTGTATTTGTAAATTTATTTTCTTCAAATTCCTAATTTCCAAAAAAATAATATTTGTAGCAATTTTCCCTTATCTCTGAGTATTTCTAAAGTTGCCCCTTGCCAGAATCTTAAATTCCTTCAAAACCACTGCACATCATAAAAAAAACCTTGCTGCATCTCATGGATGAAAAAGGACCTTCCTATTCTCAAAGAAAATTCCTCAAAAAAAGGGCTTCCAGAGCTTAGGGTCAGACATCCTTAGACTTACCAGTTTGAAGGTTGAGGGGTGAAATCTAAGGTCCCACTTCAAACAAAGAAAAAATGAACTCAAATGATACAGAACAAAGGAACGGCTCCCAAAAAGCTTTCATACACATTTTGGAGGAAACCAACTATTGTTCAAAACACACGGAAAATTTCCACTTCGAAATCAAAGGAAATATTCCCCCATGTTTCCTTTCAAGTGATTCTTCCACCCACAAGTTTCCATGTTATACCTATCATATATTCCAACTGGCTTCTCTTCTCTATTCACGTGGTTTCAATCTGTACAGGGTGTGTGAGACTCTGAGCCATGCCGCTCTAATTCATGAATTTTCCACGTTTTTGCATTTTTCCTATCATTGTTCCAAATGTGACATCATGAAAGTGCTTTAAAGCTTAATACACTGATCAAGTTTGTCCACACGATTTCTACCTGTGACGAGTTTGTTCTGACTGGAGGATGCAAAGACAGTTCACCAGTAGATAAGGAAAAGAAAAACACCAAACCAGAAAAGATTACCTTGTCCATAATCCAGCATCCAATTGTTGGCATGTATTGCACCACGTACATAACAGCCAGCACAGGCTGCAAAGGAAGTCACTAAAATTCAGATTCAATATGTAACATAAATAATTAGATATAGAATGAAAAATACACTATGCAGAGTGCCAGACATAAAATAGAAACTTCATGTCATAGATACTTGAACCAATAGTATTAGATAGTGATACAAGCTACCAACCCGCAGGTTACTACAACATAGTGATTGTACTCGACACATTATTATATTATAGAACCTTTTATGTTAGTACATGCACTAGCTAACTGATGTTATTGCTCAGAAAAAACGTGGGCACAAATATAGAATGAAAAATACACTATGCAGAGTGCCAGACATAAAATAGAAACTTCATGTCATAGATACTTGAACCAATAGTATTACATAGTGATACAAGCTACCAACCAGCAGGTTACTACAACATAGTGATTGTACTCGACACATTATTATATTATAGAACCTTTTATGTTAGTACATGCACTAGCTAACTGATGTTATTGCTCAGAAAAAACGTGGGCACAAAGTTTCAAGGATCCATTAGAGAAAGCTTGTGTTGTGTAATGTTATGGCGCTGCTAGAAGGAGGGCGCGAGAGGGCCGGCCGGGGGCCTTTTTGCCCACGGCCGGGCAAGAGGGAAGGGATTTCCTTCTTAATTCTTGCTTGATTAGATTGATACATCTCCTCTCTTTATATAGAGAGGTTTACTTGACTCCCAAGCAAGGCTTACTTGACCCCTAAGCAAGCGACTCTTATCTCTAATTAACCCTAAGACTAACGGGCCCATTAGGCCCATTACGTACTCTAACACTACACCCCACCTGGACATGCAGCTTGTCCTCAAGCTGCAGCCTAACCAACTTATAACCATGACTCGAGGCAACACAAACCTAACACCTAAAAACAAGCCTTTTACATCTCGGCTTGTTTTATTACTCTCAACCTGAAATGGACTGGGATGATTTATTTTGGACCTCTTAACAAAAAGTGGATACCATCCGCACGTCGGACGTGCACGTGTACAGCCACCTGGATCCCATGGACACCATCTGGACAAAAGGAGTGCATGTGTATGGCCACCTGGAAGTGGTCGCAAGAGCGACCAGCAGAGGCGCCCTTGCGGCGGCCGGCGGCGGAATGCAGTGGTGCTACGCGGTGCGCTCTTGTCGGTGACACCATGCCTCCCCGCCGGACGGCTGTTGGTCGGCACCGCACATAGAAGAGTGGAGGGTTGTCGATGGACAATGGCGAGGAGGGGTGCGCCTCCCCAACCGCCGATGTCGCAGACTTTGAGGGCGTTGTCCGTGGGGAAAACAGCATGCCCAAGATCCCCGACGCAGCGGACGAGATCGAGGTCCTTTGCACAGCGAAGCGCAACTGGGAGGAGCGGCAGCTGCAGACCACGCAACTCCCGCACACGCCGACGCGCTAGGAGGCCGCGTGCAGCAGCCTGCAGCCTCACCGTCGCCGACACGTGGCGGGTAGTGATCCAAGCTAGAAGCGGTGACGGCGACGGCGGAAGCTTGATCTGCTGGATGGGGACGCCCTGGGGAAGCGGTGATGGTGACGGCGGGAACTTGATCTGGTGGATCGGGACTTCCGTCGGCGCGGTCGATGCGGGGTCGGAGCTGACCGGTGATGGCTGCTGCAGTTGCAGCGGCTGCTGCGGCGGAGGTCGCCAGGAGCGGTGGCTGCCACTGCAGCCAGGGCGGGGCGGTGGATGGCAGCTGCTGCAGCGGCCCGATGAGCGCGGCGGAGGCCACCTGGTGCGGCGGCTGCCACGGCAGCCAGGACGGGGCGGTGGTGGCGGTGGATGGCAGTTGCAGCGGCTGCTGCAGCAGCCCGACGAGCGCGGCGGAGGCCGCCTGGTGCGGCGGCTGCCACGACAGCCAGGACGGGGCGATGGATGGCAGCTGCAGCGGCTGCTGCAGCAGCCCGGCGAGCACGGCGGGGGCCGCTTGGTGCGGCGGCTGCCACGGCAGCCACGGCGGCGCGGTGGCGGTGATGGGCGGCGCAGCCGGGTGCGGCCCATAGGACCCGACCAAGAACAAGTGGATCTCCTGGACCGCCTGTGTTAGGTCCCGCAGCGCCCCGGACACCTCCGGGGTGAGGACGACGGGGGCGGGCGCGACGGAGGATCCCGGCGTGGGCAGGAGCAGGGCGACGGTCGTGACCGGCAGCGGAAGAGACGGGTTGGGCGGCGGTGAAGACATGATCGAACCGAAGCTAGCTGATACCAAATTGTTATGGCGCTGCTAGAAGGAGGGCGCGAGAGGGCCGGCCGGGGGCCTTTTTGCCCACGGCCGGGCAAGAGGGAAGGGATTTCCTTCTTAATTCTTGCTTGATTAGATTGATACATCTCCTCTCTTTATATAGAGAGGTTTACTTGACTCCCAAGCAAGGCTTACTTGACCCCTAAGCAAGCGACTCTTATCTCTAATTAACCCTAAGACTAACGGGCCCATTAGGCCCATTACGTACTCTAACATGTAAATGAGTCAGATATGGTGGTAGTTTCTAGCATAATATATAATATGTGAGCATAATAAATTAAGACTTCAGACTTCTTAAATGATCCAAGCAGTAATGTTCAGAATGAAATATACCTGATATGATATCCATGCTTCTTTTAGTCCATGAGTTGCGGCAACTATTGTCAGTTCAGCACATCTTTCCACTGAAACACGTTTCTGCATAGGTTAACAAGAATGAGTAAATATAAGAAACAACGATTAAAGAAGGGGACTGAGAACCAACTTTCAACAGTTAAGCAAGTACAAGATGTTAGGACGTGAGCAGAATGTGATAACGCATGTACAACAAAAAACATTAAAGCAAGTCTAGACACAAACAACATGCATTTTAGAACACTGCTGGATTATGATAACCTCGTTCGATTCAGCAGTTGCAATTATTGGGCTTGTTCAACACATGTGGGATGAAATATCTGGATAAAAGAATTTATCTAACTTTAATACTATGAAACACAAAAGATGGTAGCTAATAGAATTTTACATAGCTTCATTTTCACATAAGATTTGGAAATAAGCACTGAGGTGAAGTCTTTGTGTGACTTTGTCTAGCAAACTACTTCCGTTTGTTCAAAAAAAATAAAGATAAGTCTAATAAACAAAGCATAACCTCGGATGAATGCCTTTGTGATGAAGAAGTTGCACCAGAAGATACTGGTGTTTCAATAGGTCCAGGACAGACAACAGTGACCTTAATGCCTTTCGTACATAACTGCAGCATGGAAGATATATAGCTTGAGCAACATAGTCGCGAAAAAACAAACAAAACATACAGGAAAACAACTAAATATCTACAGAGAACCATCTAACCACAAAATTCCATTTGAACAGAAAATACAGTCAATGCTCTTGATAACAGAAGAAAGATTGTCTATGAATACTCGTCGATAACAGAAGTGGATAATTCATATGCATATAAATTCAGCATACCCAGAATGTATTATGTTGCAAGCTTAATGAGCTAAATGTATGACATTTAATACCTCAGAGCGCAGAGAAGCAAAGTAGCCATTGAGAGCATGTTTGGAAGCAGAGTAAAGAGCCTGACCAGGTGTGGGCACCTTTCCAGCTGCACTACTCATCTGTGAATAGCGAGTTAGCTACAATAATAACCTAATAGAAATCATGTTGACAATAAGTTCCATTACAGACATACCACAACAAAATGACCCATCCCTCTATCCAACATGAAAGGTGCAAGAAGACGAGTCAAAGTAATTGTTCCAAAGACATTGACATGAAAAGTAGCCTGCGTAACAAGAAATAATTAGCAGGAAGTTACGTTGTCGATAACGATATAAAGAACAAAGTAAAAGATGGTTCACATACCTTAAGACCTTCCTCAGTTTCTTCCAGGGCCCCCCTTTTCTGCAATTTTATTGATTTATTTAGCACGCAAAAACTTGTGGTGGTTGTGTAGCTAGACTAAAAGGGATTCAGGCTGATAGAAAGTGTATGAATATTTACTGGACGCTCAAAGGCCGCATTGTGCATCATATAGTCAATGCCTGCACTGGAAAAGAGTGATTCCGCTGAATGTACAACTTCTTTCAGAGATTCTTCATCAGATGATAAATCCATGGGTAATACTTCAATTTTGCTATCTGGATGCTTGCCTTTGAAGAATAAAGAGAACAGAAAAAACATGAAATTAAAACTTGGTCCAGAACTCAGATTTCCACTACCCTACTAGAAGACAACATGAGTTTTGCAAACTTACTCATGATGTTACGTTTCACTCTCTCAAGCTCCTCCTTGTTACGTGCAGATAGTATGAGCTTTGCTCCTAAACTCGCAAACTGCATCGAAAGAACCTCCCCTGGCATTACAAGAAACCATTCTGGTTATCGTGGAACAATATGCTAAATTTAGCAAACATATCATGAAATTTAGCAAAAGGATGACATGTAAATAACATATATCCAATTATCAAAACCGAAAGTGATCCATGAATAGGTTCTATGTGAATTAACCATTTAAAACTACACTGCAACAAACATAAGGCAGACACTAAACCTACAAAAAACCTTTCACTAATGAACAATGTGTAATACCTCCATCTGGCTTAAAAAATCATACAATCAGCTTTGGAGAAGTGCAATTTTGCTCGCATTAAGCGGCTTAGCAGGTCATCACAAAATCTATAATTCCCTTTCTGTATTACCGTTCACTGATTAACATATTTGCAATATCAGTTATGATGCAGACACCCCCTCTATGACCATTGACCAATGTCATTACAGATCTACAGATATGCGCACCAAAGTTCTCAAAGCACGATAGTTGTATTACAAGGTTTCTCAAATATAAGGTTCCTATCGAAACAAGCATGAGCATGGCAGATAAAACTGGAAATAAAGCCAGGTTAGGGATATAAAAAGTAATCTTCTAACCACTGTCCAATGGTAAAATCACTATCCTCATTAATAAACTAGCACAAAAACTAAGTTCTATTGATTCTTCCTCTGTCTATAACTACATAATATGCAATCTATAATGCTTAAAAAGCATATGTACCATGGCATGATCTCATCATCGGGCGCAATTCTTTATTTTGTGACCGTCACCCTAACCGAAGCAATACACCTAAAGTTTAGCACTCAGGACATGCGCTTAAAACAAAGATCAAGTTCAACAACTCCACAGTCATAAATCACAACCACAACAAAAAGGTTGACACCTAAAAAATCATATGACACCCAATTTACTACGACCAAATTCTTTTTTTTCTTGCGATGAAATTCACCCAATTGAAGAGACAGACAAGTAAACTCACCAATCCCACGGCTCGCCCCCGTAATCCATACAACCTGAAGGGCACCAAAGAAAGGGAAACGCAAGCATACGGAATTCAGACAACGAATCCAACGAGATGATAAGCAAGGGAGCAGCAAACAACACCAACCTTGCCTTCGACTTTGTCCCGCCGCGCCCGGCCGCACGACAAGAGGGTGAAATCGCCTGCGCCCGGCCAAGAACAAGAGCGATTAGCCCGCGGCCAGCAGAGAAGAATAGGGGGGGGGGGGGGGGGGGGGGGGGGGGGGGGGACGAAGGACGAAGGGGGATACTTGAGTGGAATATAGGCCTAGGTTCGATCGGTGGGCGGAAGGGGGGAGAGAATGGAGACGCGGCGTTGCTTACCATCGGCGGTGGCGAACTTGAAGAGGAGGAAGGCGCCGGCGGCGGCGCCGGCGAGGAGCGCGAAGGGGAGGAGCATTCTCGGCTGTCGAGCGGTGCGTGGTCCGTGGCGGCGGCGTGTTCTCTGAATCCTCGGCGCGTTCTCTCGCTGTTTTGATGTGACTAGTAGACTTCATAATCTATAATAGAAACATTCATTTTAAATCTTATTATTATTTAGACAGTCATTGTTATTGAGCCATGTGCATATGTGTCATGCCTAACGATCCGGATTTCTTATATCATCGTCATTCAATTCTCAATCTACTAAAATAACAACTAATTTTGTTCTAAATATGCCCTGTGAAACTAAAGTCAAGTAGTACGAGTTAATTTTCAAATAGTGCTACTTCATAAAATAATAAATATTATGGTATGATGCAAAATATATCTGTTCAAGAATATCGAAATATCTCCCATAAGTACTCCATGAAATTTAACATCGAAAGGCCACAAAATGACCTACATGATTTATCCTCAACAAAAAGTTCTATAAACTATCAAAACAATCATTGACAGAACATTTATTTAAACCGTTGTAATGCTGTAAAAAGATCGCACCCAGACATTAACTTCCAATAAAAAAATTAGATAACTACTCCCTCTGTTTTATAATGTAAGATCTTAACAGAGGGAGTAATATAAACAGAACAAAACTACTTTACACACGACAGTTTGCAGCCGATTCTTGCACGACAACTGATCCATGCATCAGACATAAAAGAGCTGTTATGCAGACGACTTTCTTGCACGATGTTTGGACGATGCTACATATCCAACCATCCAACCATAAACTAAAACTGCAGTATACCACCGGATTGACTGTCGTGCAAGGATCGGCCACAAAAGTGCGGTTGTAAAGTAGATTCGCAGACATAATGAAAGGCAGAGCTCACTCATCGTGCATTCGGTGTCGTGTGTGTAGCATCACTGTAAAAAGAATGATGAAAAAGGCCAGTGATAATAAAAAGAAAAGGAATCGATGAAGAAAAAATTGGACACGCCCCTCGCTGCCTCCTCTCAGTTCTCCACACCCACACACTTCACATACCTTATCCCTTCCACTGTCTCACCACCGCTCTCAGGGAAAAAGCCGCCGCCACCGTCCTCGGTGCTCCTGGCAGTTAGGGCGAAGGAGTCCCTAGGCATGCTGCTGCTGCGCCAACGCCTCCGGCATCCGCACCGTCGTGGGCAACGCCAAATACAACGCCGGTGCCGCATATACGCGCGCGCACCGGTTGCCGCCTCGGCCTCGGTGCGCCCGGCCGCGGAGGAGGGGGAGGAGCAGGAGCAGTGGCGCAGGAGCCGACAACGTAGACGGAGGGAGAGGAGTAGCGCGAGGGGCGCAGACGGAGGGGTCGCCGGGGACGTTTGGCGTGCCACCACACAACGGTCCCGGGCCGCCGCGGGGAGGCAGAGAAGCGACACGGGAGGTTTGTGCTGGCTGCCCTGCTTCTCCTTGTTACTGATGGATTTTCTGATGTGCAGATAGCTAGTTTGCGCCCATCAGTGCTAAAACTTTGAACAATCTTGTTCTTCGTCGGAAATCCAATTGAATTCCCATCTCGTTCTGAATTGAGTTCTGATTGTCGGGTGACAGAGGTGAGAGGATAGCCGAACAACGAGCTCGCAGTCACAGGGTCACTATGCGAGAGCACATATCCTCGCATGGCAGGTTACATGTAGCCCTATAAAATCAAATTCAGCCCCATGTTACCTGATTTCCTGTGAATGGATTTTACTGCTTTTCAGTTTTGGACACTGTGTAACTTGTTGTATTTCTGGAGCAGTGCTGCGAGGAGGAGGCTATGAAGTACGTCCAATACTTAACCTACAGCCATCTAATATGCAAATTTAATAATAGAAGATGACCCATTATATACTGGAAATGAAAACAAAAAAAGTATAAGAAGACCCAATTCCTCTTTTATGTGCACCTTGTGTGCGTAGACACTGGACTACAATTGTAGCAACAAAGAGTATATCAATTTATCGGGTAATAGAAATAGTGCTACTTCTTTGGATGCAGTCACAAGAGACAAGACTTTTTTGTGATTAGAGAGGGTACTTTCTTACTTGCTGATCACTGAATGTGTGAGTGATCATTATTATGTTGGATTGGTAGATGTTGTTTGATGCCATAAAAAGGCTTTGTACCTGAATCAACTATAGAGTGCCCAAAGAAAGAAGAAATAAACACTTTTGATAATTTAGCACCATTAAAAAATCGATGAACTAACCTTTTTTTAAAGACTCTTCTGGGATATGTAGGTCGACGATTGTACTGAGTTGGGGGTTCTCAAACAGTTTGACATTTGGGTGAGTGTCATTTGTCTTGAAATTCGTTGCATCTGGTATGCATCATTTCTGTGCAACCCATTGGACTCATCATCTTCATAAATATTCTCTTTTTCGTCGAGGATGTCTGTTGAAATGCATGGAATTTGGTACTGCACCACCTGCGCATGTTATGTTCTGCAGTTGTGTGACTGCCAATTGTTCGATAGCTGGCATGTGTGACACAATGTTACTGCCATTGAGGACGGCAACAATATGCTTATTTTGCTTGCGGGTTTGACGTTGTCGCTTTAATATTTCCTCTCTATTTTGTGCATACTACTTCATTTCCATCCGATTCTTAATCTCATTATGGTCTGAATATATGAAGAATAGATCATTATATAGTAATACAACTGGGCCGTATATCATGAAGTTGATCATCGTTACCTTGTGATACAGCCAACTGTGTGTGTACTCTGTTATTTAGGCCATTGATCTTGGCAGCGGCAATTTTTTTTTCTGTTTGTAGGCCTCACGCCGTCTCTTATTAATCTCATCCCTATTTTGTGCATATTGCTCTCTATCCATCCGCCTTTTTATTTCTTTAGGGTCTGCAAATCATGACACAATTCAGCAGTTGAGCAACAATCGAGTGATTGGGTTATGATCATTACCTGTTGGGAGTGGTAGGGGCTATACGAAGCCGTTCAACCCTGTGAGTGTCAAGAGTGTTATCATACAACTATCTTTGAAGGAATAGTATTACCGGAATACAGACATAGTAGAGTTTTATGTTCAACTCCCACCAACTGTTTACCTTCAGAGCTTTCTTGTGGTGCCTCTGCTTACCCAAATGAATTCAATTTGCATTAATATACTTAGTATAATGCTACAAGATGTAGTTATTTGTAATACTATTCATCTAGGTCTGTTACCCAAATGAATTCAATTTGCATTAATTTACTTTCATAATGCTACAGAATATAATAGTTTGTAATACTATTCATCTAGGTCTGCTACCCAAATGAATTCAATTTGCATTAATATACTTGGCATAATGTAACAGGATGTAGTAGTTTGTAATACTATTCATCTAGGTCTCTTTCAGAGTGTGGCCTTTTTTATGTTCATATTACTTTAACTGAGCAATGGGTGAACCATATGCAGCTTGGTGAGGCTTTTAGGTGAGGTCAGTACCATGTGCATTTGCCAAGGCTTCATGGTACGATTTCAGGTTTAGGTCGGGTACGTACAATAGGGATCATGTTAGCATATGCTCATGCCATAAGATTCATTCTTGTTTTTGATAAATTATAGAATGCCAACATGTTTTTATCATTATAATATGCAGAAAAGCAAGAGGATCAATCAAATGGATCACACTGGCCCATGTTGGCAAATAAGCATGCACCTGTGGAGCAGTTCATCGGCGTTGTGACGTCGTCGTACACGCAGTGCGGCGATGGCGCGGGACAGTCTTGGGTGGTGGCGGCATGTAAAAGCCTCATGAAGTTCAGACAATCTGGGCGACATCTTTGTTGGTGAAGAGCTCGGACGTGAATGGCGCAGGGCAGGTCAGCTCGTCGCACCCGTCGTCGGGTCCATCGTCGGCTGCGCAGGGCAGCGATGGCACAGGTCAACCTGGACGCCTGGATGGCAACAAAGTTCAGACAGTCTGGGTGGTACCTGTATTGACGAAGAGCTCGTCGTTGCGGCCGTCATCTGGTGCCTTGCCGTCTGCGCAGGGCAGCGATGGCGCAGGTAAACCTGGACGTCTGGATGACAATAGAGTTCAGCTAGTCTGGGCGCTGCACCTGTGTCGCCGAAGAGCTTGTCGTTGCCGTCGTGGTCAGGTGCCTCTCCGGCTGCCCAGGGCAGCGATGCCACGGGTTAACCTGTACGCCTGGATGGCAACGTGGAACGGTGGAACGACGGCGGCGGGGGGGGGGGGGGAATAAATTGGTTGCCGCTAATTTAGCAACTTTCTTTCTGTATTGTTGAACAATGCATGCGGAACGGACGTGTGGTTTCCTTTTGCGATTGTTTTTTTTCTCTCCATATAAATTGGACGTGGGTTATTTGATTGTTTCCCTTGTGCGCGGGCATGGATTGTTTCTCTTGTGCAAGCGTGGGCCTGGCAGAGTTTTCGTCCGTCATGTTCTCTTGTTTAATAGTAGTGTAGAAGTGTAGATGTGAGCGCGAGGGAGTGTGACCGTGTGAGTCGCTGGGTGGAGAATTTTAGGTTGTGCTTTCTTTGGCTTGCCTGCGGTGGCGTGGGTCTGTTGCGGAAGTGGTTATGGGTCGGCTTGCAGCCGCCGCTAAAGTGGCTGCAAGGATCTGACAGCGTGGACGTGACACTACTTATGGCACAACATATCAATTTGAATCTCTCTCTAAAAAACATAGCAATTTGAACAAGCATTCACACTGCATTATAGGCACTTTTGAGTCGAATGAAACCCTTAATTGACACCCTAGCCGAGTTGTACGAAACCCTAAATCCTGACCTAAACCTGAGTTGACACCAAAATCGAAGCCTCCAAGTCTGAATATATGCCTACATGGATCCCTAAATCAGACAAACATGAGCTTATCGTCATCGACGAAGGGGTGTGAAGAAGCCGGTGGGATAAGAGAGAGATTCTGGACTTTTAGGATAGGGTTCTGCTAGAGATGCCCTTATAAGCTCTCAAACAAAGAAAACGCGCGGCAACCCCATTGGTGAGTATAGGTATACAATCGGAGGGGTATATCCTACGAGCGTGCATGAACCAAATCCAACCAGGAGTGATATAGACAACCTCAGCAGAATCGGCTGGGCCATGACTGGATTCTTAACTTGTTTTGTAACATTGCTTGACCAAGACTAGTGGCCTTATTTATACAAATTTATTCATTGGTTTGCAACTAAATGGAGGAGGTGGTGGAGTCACCGTGGAGTGGGAGGAGGTACACCAGCGCCAACCCTGAAGCCACATTAGTGGTGGAGGCCTCTCCCCTCTTCTTCCTTCTTGGATCCCAACGTGGATGTGTTCTTCCTTTACTCTTGGACGTAGTTGAGGTGTTCTTCAAGGTGGGGCGTGTTGGGGAACATAGCATGCAATTTAGAAAAATTTCCTACGCTCACGCAAGATCCATCTAGAAGATGCATAGCAACAGGAAGGGGAGAGTGTGTCCACGTACCCTCGTAGACCGAAAGCGGAAGCGTTTGACAACATGGTTGATGTAGTAGAACTTCTTCTCGTTTCGACCGATCAAACACCGAACGTACGGCATCTTCGAGTTCTACACACGTTCAGCTCGATGACATCCCTCGAACTCTTGATCCAGCAAAGTGTCGAGGGAGAGTTCCGTCAGCACGACGGCGTGGTGACGATGATGGTGAAGTGATTCGCGCAGGGCTTCGCCTAAGCACTACGAAGATATGACCGGAGGTGTAATCTGTGGAGGGAGGCGCCGCACACGGCTAACAGATGTTGTTGTGTGTTCTAGGCGCCTTCCCCCTCATATATATATAGGTGGGAGGGAGAGGGAGCAGCCAAGGGGGCCGCCTCAAGTAGGCTAAATCCTACTTCGGGTTCCTCCCCAATTCGCCCCTGCCTTCTTTATTCATTGAAGGGGAAAGGAAATAGCGGGGGGAGGGAAGGAAGGGGGAGGCCGAATCCTCCCCTTTCCTTCTCCCTTCCCATCTTTCCTTCTCCTCCTATTTCAGCCTACATGGGGGGCACACCAACCCCTTAGGGGCTGACCTGTCCCCCTCTTAGCCCATTAGGCCCATATAGTTGCCGGGGGGGGTGCCCGGAACCCCTTCCGGTGACCCGATATGTACCCGGTACCCCCAGAACACTTCCGGTGTCTGAATACCATCGTCCTATATATATATATAATCTTTACCTCTCGATCATTTGGAAACTCCTTGTCATGTTTGTGATCTCATCCAGGACTCCGAACAACATTCGGTCACCAAATCACATAACTCATATAATCAAAATTGTCATCAAACGTTAAGCGTGCGGACCCTACGGGTTCGAGAACTATGTAGAGATGACTGAGACACCTCTCCGGTCAATAACCAATAACGGAACCTGGATGCTCATATTGGTTCCTACATATTCTACGAAGATCTTTATCGGTCGTATTGTAATGACAACATACGTTATTCCCTTTGTCATCGATATGTTACTTTCCCGAGATTCGATCATTGGTATCTACATACCTAGTTCAATCTCGTTACCGGCAAGTATCTTTTCTCGTTCCGTAATACATCATCCCGCAACTAACTCATTAGTCACATTGCTTGCAAGGCTTATTATGATGTGCATTACCGAGAGGGCCCAGAGATACCTCTTTGATACTCAGAGTGTCAAATCCCAATCTCGATCTATGCCAACCCAAAAAACACCTTCTGAGATACCTATAGAGCATCTTTATAATCATCCAGTTATGTTGTGACATTTGATAGCACACAAGGCATTCCTCCGGTATCCGGGAGTTGCATAATCTCATAGTCAAAGGAATATGTATATGAGATCAATATGCTAAGCTAACGGATGGGTCTTGTCAATCACATCATTATCCTAATGATGTGATCCCGTTCATCAAATGACAACACATGTCTATGGTTAGGAAACTTAACCATCGTTGATTAACGAGCCAGTCTAGTAGAGGCTTACTAGGGACACAGTGTTTTGTCTATGTATCCACACATGTATCAAGTTTCCGGTTAATACAATTCTAGCATGAATAATAAAAATTTATCATGATATAAGGAAATATAAAATAACAACTTTATTATTGCCTCTAGGGCATATTTCCTCCAGTCTCCGACTTGTGCTAGAGTCAATAATCTAGATTACATTGTAATGATTCTAACACCCATGGAGTCTTGGTGCTGATCATGTTTTGCTCGTGGAAGAGGCTTAGTCACCAGGTATGCCACATTCTGATCTGTATGTATTTTGCAAATCTCTATGTCTCCCTCCTTGACTTGATCACGGATGGAGTTGAAGCGTCTCTTGATGTGTTTGGTCCTTTTGTGAAATCTGGATTCCTTCGCAAAGGCAACTGCTCCGGTATTGTCACAAAAGATTTTCATTGGACCCGATGCACTAGGTATTACACCTAGATCGGATATGAACTCCTTCATCCAGACTCCTTCATTCGCTGCTTCTGAAGCAGCTATGTACTCCGCTTCACGCGTAGATCCCACCATGACGCTTTGCTTGGGACTGCACCAACTGACAGCTCCACCATTCAATATAAATACATATCTAGTTTGTGACTTAGAGTCATTCGAATTAGTGTCAAAGCTAGCATCGACGTAACCATTTACGACGAGCTCTTTGTCACCTCCATAAACGAGAAACATATCCTTAGTCCTTTTCAGGTACTTCATGATGTTCTTGATCGCTGTCCAGTGATCCACTCTTGGATTACTTTGGTACCTCCCTGCTAGACTTATAGCAAGGCACACATTAGGTCTGGTACACAACATTGCATACATAATAGAACCTATGACTGAGGCACAGGGAATGACTTTCATTTTCTCTCTATCTTCTCTAGTGGTCGGGCATTGAGTCTGACTCAACTTCACACCTTGTAACACAGGCAAGAACCCTTTCTTTGACTGATTCATTTTGAACTTCTTCAAAACTTTACCAAGGGATGTGCTTTGTGAAAGTCCAATCAAGCGTCTTGATCTATCTCTATAGATCTTGATGGCCAATATATAATAAGCTTCACCGAGGTCTTTCATTGCAATTTTTTATTAAAGTATCCTTTTATGCTATCCAGAAATTCTATATCATTTCCAATCAACAATATGCCATCCACATATAATATTAGAAATGCTACAAAGCTCCCACTCACTTTCTTATAAAAACAGGCTTCTCCAAAAGTCTGTATAAAACCATATGCTTGGATCACCTCATCAAAGCGTATATTCCAACTCTGAGATGCTTGCACCAGTCCATAGATGGATCGCTGGAGCTTGCACACTTTGTTAGCACCTTTAGGATTGACAAAACCTTCTGGTTGCATCATATACAACTCTTCTTTAAGAAATCCATTAAGGAATGCAGTTTTGACGTCCATTTGCCAGATTTCATAATCATAAAATGCAGCAATTGCTAGCATGATTCGGACAGACTTAAGCATCACTACGGGTGAGAAGGTCTCATCGTAGTCAACTCCTTGAACTTGCCGAAAACCTTTCACAACAAGTCGAGCTTTGTAGACAGTAACATTACCATCAGCGTCAGTCTTCTTCTTGAAGATCCATTTATTCTCTATGGCTCACCAATCATCGGGCAAGTCAACCAAAGTCCACACTTTGTCCTCATACATGGATCCTATCTCAGATTTCATGGCCTCAAGCCATTTATCGGAATCTGGGCTCATCATCGCTTCTTCATAGTTCATAGGTTCGCCATGATCTAGTAACATGACCTCCAGAACAGGATTACCATACCACTCTGGTGCGGAACATGCTCTGGTTGACCTACGAGGTTCGATAGTAACTTGATCTGAAGTTTCATGATCATTATCATTAGCTTCCTCTCTAGTTGGTGTAGGCATCACTGGAATGGTTTTCTGTGATGAGCTACTTTCCAATTCGAGAGAAGGTACAATTACCTCATCAAGTTTTACTTTCCTCCCACTCACTTCTTTCGAGAGAAACTCCTTCTCTAGAAAGGATCCATTCTTAGCAACAAAGATCTTGCCTTCGGATCTGTGATAGAAGGTGTACCCAACATTTTTTTGGGTATCCTATGAAGACGCACTTCTCCTATTTGGGTTCAAACTTATCAGGATGAAGTTTTTTCACATAAGCATCACAACCTCAAACTTTAAGAAACGGCAGCTTAGGTTTCTTGCCAAACCATAGTTCATACGGTGTCATCTCAACGGATTTAGATGGTGCCCTATTTAAAGTGAATGTAGTTGTGTTTAATGCATAACCCCAAAATGACAGTGGTAAATCGGTAAGAGACATCATAGATCGCACCATATCTAATAAAGTACGGTTACGATGTTTGGACACATCATTACGCTATGGTGTTCCAGGTGGCGTGAGTTGTGAAACTATTCCACATTGTTTTAAATGAACGCCAAATTCGTAACTCAAATATTCGCCTCCGCGATCAGATCATAGAAACTTTATTTTCTTGTTACGATGATTCTCCACTTCACTCTGAAATACTTTAAAATTTTCAGATGTTTCAGACTTGTGTTTCATCAAGTAGATATACCCATATCTGCTCAAATCATCTATGAAGGTCAGAAAATAACGATACGCGCCGCGAGCCTCAACACTCATCAGACCGCATACATCGGTATGTATTATTTCCAATAAGTCAGTTGGTCGCTCCATTGTTCCGGAGAACGGAGTTTTAGTCATCTTGCCCATGAGGCATGCTTCGCAAGCATCAAATGATTCATAATCAAGTAACTCCAAAAGCCCATCTGCATGGAGTTTCTTCATGCGTTTTACACCAATATGACCTAAATGGCAGTGCCACAAATATGTTGCACTATCATTATCAACTTTGCATCTTTTGGCATCATAATTATGAATATGTGTATAATCGAGATTCAATAAAAATAGACTACTCTTCAAGGGTGCATGATCATAAAAGATATTACTCATATAAATAGAACAAGCATTATTCTCTGATTTAAATGAATAATCGTCTCGCATCAAACAAGATCCAGATATAATGTTCATGCTCAACGCTGACACTAAATAATAATTATTCATGTCTAAAACTAATCCTGAAGGTAGATGTAGAGATAGCGTGCCGACGGTGATCACATCTGTAACGCCCTTGATGCGGCTATATCTCCCACGTGTCGAAGCACGACTTAGAGGCATAACCGCATTGAAAGCAATGTCGCAAGTGAGGTAATCTTCACACAACCCATGTAATACATAAGGGAAAGAGATACGTAGTTGGCTTACAATCGCCACTTCACACAATTACATGAATAAAGTATTACATCATCCAGATACAAACAAGGTCCGACTACGGAACCAAAATAAAAGAAGAACCCAAAAAGCGACAAAGTCCCCGATCGACCCCAACTGGGCTCCACTACTGATCAACTAGAACGAAACAACATAAAGGACAAGATCTTCATAGAGCTCCTCCTTGAGCTTGGTTGCGTCATCTGCACGGACTCATCGGCACCTGCAAGCTGGTTTTGGAAGTATCTGCGAGTCACGGGGACTCAGCAATCTCGCACCCTCGCGGTCAAGACTATTTAAGCTTATGGGTAAGGTAAAGGTATGAGGTGGAGCTGCAGCAAGCGACTAGCATATATGGTGGCTAACATACGTAGAAGAGAGCGAGAAGAGAAGGCAAAGCACGGTCGATAAAAGTATGATCAAGAAGTGATCCTAAACCAATCTACGTCAAGCATAACTCCAACAACCGTGTTCACTTCCCGGACTCAGCCGGAAAGAGACCATCACGGTTACACACGCTGTTGATTCATTTTAATTAAGGTCAAGTTCAGGTTTTCTACAACCGGACATTAACAAATTCCCATCTGCCCATAATCGCGGGCACGACTTTCGAAAGTTCAAATCCCTGCAGGGGTGTCCCAACTTAGCCCATCACAAGCTCTCACGGTCAACGAAGGAATAGACCTCCTCCCGAGACATTCCGATCAGACTCGGTATCCCGGTACTCCAAGACATCCTCGACAATGGTAAAACAAGTCCAGCAAGACCACCCGATGCGCCGACATCCTGATAGGAGCTGCACATATCTCGTTCTCAGGGCAACATCGGATAAGCAATCCGTACAACTAAAACCAGCCCTCGAGTTTCCCCAAGGTGGCGCTGCAAGGGGCTCTAGTTTGGACCAACACTTAGACAAGCACTAGCCCGGGGGGGTTTAAAATAAGATGACCCTTGGGATGCGCGACTCCCAAGGGAAAAAAGGCTAGGTGGCGAATGGTAAAACCAAGGTTGGGCCTTACTGGAGGAGTTTTATTCAAAGCGAACTGTCAAGGGGTTCCCATTATAACCCAACCGCGTAAGGGACGCAAAATCCGGGAACATAACACCGATATGACGTAAACTAGGGCGGCAAGAGTGGAACAAAACACCAGGCATAAGGCCGAGCCTTCCACCCTTTACCAAGTATATAGATGCATTAATTAAATAAGACATATTGTGATATCCCAACAAGTAAACATGTTCCAACAAGGAACAACATCTCCATGTTCCAACAAGGAACAAACTTCAATCTTCACCTACAACTAACAACGCTATAAGAGGGGCCGAGCAAAGCGGTAACATAGCCAAACAACAGTTTGCTAGGGCAGAGTGGGTTAGAGGCTTGGTTCAACAATATGGGAGGCATGATAAGCAAGTGGTAGGTATCGCAGCATAGGCATAGCAAAAGAGCGAGCAACTAGCAAGCAAAGATAGAAGTGATTTCGAGGGTATGATCATCTTGCCTGAAATCCCGCAAGGAAGAAGAACGAGTCCATGAAGAAGACAAACGGATATAGACGAACGGATCCTCACAACACGACGTTATCGGAAACCAACCAGAAGAAGCAAACACCGGAAAAGAAGCACACAACATAGTAAACAACCAACACATGAACATGGTATGATATGCGAGATGCGGTATGCGATGCATATGCGTGATTTGCAAGGGAAAGCATGAACCTGGCCTCAACTTGGAAATCCAAGTGTGCCACTAGAAAGATGAGATGAAATCGCTTGAAAACGATATAAAGAACGCCGGAATCGGAGTTATGGTTTGGAAATGGCAAGCGATTCAAATATGACACCGGTCTGCGATTTACAGCAAGTAGCCATCTAAATGCAATGAGATGAACAAGCTACAGCACCCAAACATGGCATAAAAATACATGGTAGGGATGCATTCAAGATGCTTAACAAAAGTCTAGCACTGAGATACGGCTAATTCCTCCATTAACAGGTTCAAACAAGCATGGCAAAAATGCATATGGCAAACAGATCTCAGACTTAGTGAAATTAACACTTGTTTGGAATTTCAGATCAGGTAGCACACTTCGGAGAAACAAAACTACATGCTACAGGGCCTGAACATGGCAAAGTAAAGCATGGCATGGAGCTAATCAAAGAGCTTAACAAAAGTCCCTTAGTGATCTTGAGCCAAAAGGGATCAGAAAATACAATTGCAAGCATGTGAACATCGCAAAAACATAATCAGATCACATACTTAGTGAAAACTGGAACATGCTGAAACATAACTCAAGTAGGCATGTTTACGAGCTCGATGCACTCATTACGGTGCAAGTCATGACAAGCTAAGCATACACCCATCAAATATACACAAAATGCAAGCTAGACATGGCAAGAACAATAGCATAGCATGCACGGATCAACTACAACATCATCGGCAAAATTGCAAACAAGTTGACAATCTGCCCAGATTCACAAAGTAGCAAAAGTAGAGCTCGATTGGCTCAAGCTAGGGTGCTCCATAATTGCAAATAAAGACATGGATGGATAGAGCACTACAAGATTAACAAATCATCCTTACTGATCATCCTCAAAAGAGGCACGGATCACTAGGAAACAACCCGAACATATGGCATCATGAGATAAACAGACCAAGGTCTTAGTAGAATTGCTAAGTCCCCGAAATCAGAATTAACAAGTGCACCTTTGCAAGCTTGCACTAGTCACCACACACATCACAAAAATACATGGGTTGCACCTCTGGAAAGATGACAAAACCCTTAACAAAACATACGTAGAGCATCAGGGCATATCATGCCCACATTAAACATGGAAAAAATGACAAAAAGCTAAACGGAGTAGCAGATCTGACAATTATCTCAAGCAGCCTTCTTCTAACAGCATTTCGGGCATCAAGATGAACTCAAATGAAAATGATGCAATGGAATGAAATGATGTACTCTCTGAGATGAACATTTTGATATGCTATATGCATGAATCAGAGCTACGGATGCAAAGTTACGATGCGATGAACAAGGGCACATGGATCTGGGAATTCCGAGGACTTAGTAGAAAAATTTATACCCTGTGCAAAAAGTCAACGGGACGAGGATATCCCGGGATGGAGGGATCCGGGCGGCGTGGGGTTGTGTTTGGATGGAGGGAGTGATGGATCTGGTCCTGGTTGGCGCGGATGACAAGGACGACGGATCTCGCCGGAGACGGCGGCCAGAGTGGAAGAAGATGGCCGGAGAGGGGCGGGGCGGCGCATCCGGGGCCGGCGAGGTTCGGGGCGGCGCGGATCGCGCCGGCGGATAGGGCGGCGGCGGAGCACGGATTCCGGGGCAAGCAACTCGGGCACGATGAGGTTCGGCGGCCGGAGCCAGGGCGGCGGCGGAGGCGAGCGGCGTCGGGCAGCCAGGCGGCGGGTGGCGGCGTGTCTCCCGGGCGGTGGCGCGAGGAGATGGGCCCCGCGAGCCTGATCCGGGCCCCGGCGGGCCGGCGGCGGGGCTGAGGAGAGAGAGGGAGGCGCGGGCAACACATGGCGGCGACGGATTCGTCGGAGGCACGGTTGGACATGTCCGGGCTGCGGGGAAGAAGTGTCCGGTGTGCGAGGTAGGGGAAGGCTAGGGTTAGACCGCGAATTTTTACGGGGTGCACATATTTATAGATAGAGGGAGTTAGAAGAGTCCAAATGAGGTGCGGTTTTCGGCCACGCGATCCTGATCGAACGACCGAGATGATGGAGCAGGTTTAGGTGGGTTTTGGGCCAAATTGGAAGGGTGTTGGGCTGCAACACACACGAGGCCTTTTCGGTCCCTCGGTTAACCGTTGGAGTATCAAACGAAGTCCAAATGATA
This sequence comes from Triticum aestivum, assembly GCF_018294505.1. Taxonomy (NCBI): domain Eukaryota; kingdom Viridiplantae; phylum Streptophyta; class Magnoliopsida; order Poales; family Poaceae; genus Triticum; species Triticum aestivum. The sequence goes on along the minus strand of NC_057803.1, from coordinate 540,663,259 downwards.
CGAAACTTGACAGGCGGTCTACCGGTAGTAAACCAAGGCCGCTTGGCAAGTCTCGGCCCAATCCGGAAATGTTTAATACCCCCGCATGAGAGAAAGGTAGAAATGACCACCGGAGGAGAACGAAGCGCTGGAATGCAAAACGGACAACGGGGAAAATGCTCAGATGCATGAGACGAACATGTATGCAAATGAAATGCACATGATGACATGATATGCAATGCATGACACGCAAGCAATGACAAGGCAACAACAACGAATAACTGCATGACACCTGGCACATCGGTCTCGGGGCGTTACAACATCGACCTTGGAACCATCCTCGACGCGCATCGTCACCTTGTCCTTAGTCAATCTCCGTTTAATCCGTAGCCCCTGTTTTGAGTTACAAATATGAGCAATCGAACCAGTATCAAATACCCATGTGCTACTATGAGCATTAGAAAGGTACACATCAATTACATGTATATCACATATACCTTTGTTCACTTTGCCATCCTTCTTACCCGCCAAATACTTGGGGTAGTTCTGCTTCCAGTGACTAGTCCCTTTGCAGTAGAAGCACTCAATTTCAGGCTTAGGTCCAGACTTGGGCTTCTTCCCTGGAGTGGCAATTTGCTTGCCATTCTTCTTGAAGTTCCCCTTATTTTCCTTGCCCTTTTCTTGAAACTAGTGGTATTGTTAACCATCAACACTTGATGCTCCTTCTTGATTTCTACCTCTGCAACCTTCAGCATTGCAAGAGCTCGGGAATTGTCTTATCCATCCCTTGCATATTATAGTTCATCATGAAGCCTTTGTAGCTTGGTGGCAGTGATTGAAGAACTCTATCAATAACACTATCATCTGGAAGATTAACTCCTAGTTGAGTCAAGTGGTTATGATACGCAGACATTTTGAGTATGTGTTCACTGACAGAATTGTTCTCCTCCATCTTGTAGCTATACAACTTGTTGGAGACTTCATATCTCTCAACTCGGGCATTTGCTTGAAATATTAACTTCAACTCTTGGAACATCTCATATACTCCATGATGTTCAAAACTTCTTTGAAGTCCTGATTCTAAGCCGTAAAGCATGGCACACTGAACTATCGAGTAGTCATCGGATCGAGCTTGCGAGACGTTCATAACATTAGCATCTGCTCCTGTGGCAGGCCTTTCACCTAGCGGTGCATCAAGGACATAATTATTCTATGCAGCAATGAGGATAATCCTCAAGTTATGGACCCAGTCCGTGTAGTTGCTACCATCATCTTTCAACTTAGCTTTCTCTAGGAACGCATTAAAATTCAAGGGAACGGTAGCACGAGCCATTGATCTACAACATAGATATGCAAAAACTATCAGGACTAAGTTCATGATAATTTAAGTTCAATTAATCATATTACTTAAGAACTCCCACTTAGATAGACATCCCTCGAGTCATCTAAATGATTATGTGATTGATACGTCTCCAACGTATCTATAATTTATGAAGTATTCATGCTGTTATTTTATCATTCTTTGATGTTTTACAATCATTTTATAGCAACTTTATATCATTTTTTGGGACTAACCTATTGACCCAGTGCCCGGTGCCAGTTGCTGTTTTTTGCTTGTTTTTTACATCACAGGAAATCAATATCAAATGGAGTCCAAACACCATCAAACTTTTTGTGGATTTTTTATGGACTAGAAGACATCCATTGGGCCGAAGAATCACCTGGGGGGTGCCCCGAGGGGCACAACCCACCAGGGCGCGCCTGGGGACCCAAGCACGCCCAAGTGGGTTGCGCCCACCTCGGTGGCCTCCCGCACCCCCTCTTTACCCTATAAATTCACAAATATTCCAAAACCCTTCGGGGTTAGCCTAGATCAGAAGTTCCGCCGCAGCAAGGCTCTGTAGCCGCCGAAAACCAATCTAGACCCCGTTTCGGCACTCCACCGGCCATCTTCATCGCCCCGACGACCACCACGATGAGGAGGGAGTAGTCCACCCTCGGGGCTGAGGGTTTGTACCAGTAGCTATGTGTTTAATCTCTCTCTCTCTCTCTCGTGTTCTTCAGATGTCACGATCTTGATGTATCGCGGGCTTTGTTAATATAGTCGGATCATATGGTGTTTTCCTCTCTCTATCTTGTTGTGATGAATTGAGTTTCCCCCTTTGAGATTTCGTTGTTATCGGATTGAATACTTTTATGGATTTGAGAGCACTTCATATATGTCTTGCAAGTGACTACTCGTGGTGACAATGGGGTATTATTTTGATTCACTTGATATATGTTTTGGCACTCAACTCGCGGATTCCCGAGGTGACATTAGGGTAATCTACGCATAGGGGTTGATGCACATTCTTGACTTTGTTTCTCCGGTAGAAATCTTGGGGCACTCTTTGAAGTTCTTTGTGTTGGATTGAGTATTATGAATCTAAAATTATTTGGTGTTATTTTAGTACGAACTCTTGGATAGATTGATTGGAAAGAATAGCTTCGAGGTGGTTTCGTACCCTACATACGATTTCTTCTTACATTCTTCGCTAGATAGGAACTTTGGAGTGATTCTTCATCACACTTTGATGGGTGGTTATATGATCCAATTATATTAGCACTACTGAGAGATTGCACTAGCGAAAGTACGGACCCTAGGCCTCATTTTCAAGCATTGCAATACCGTTTTTGTGCCCGTTTACTATTTGCACCTTGCTGTTTTTATTTATTCAGATTATAAAAATATATTTCTACCATCAATATTACACTTTTATCACCATCTTTTCGCCGAACTAGTGCACCTATACAATTTGCCATTGTACTGGGTGTGTTGGGGACACAAGAGATTTATTGTATTTGGTTGCAGGGTTGTTTGAGAGAGACCATCATCATCCTACACCTCCCACGGATTGATAAACCTTAGGTCATCCACTTGAGAGAAAATTGCTACTGTCCTACCGAACTCTGCCCTTGGAGGCCCAAGTCTACAAGAATAAAGTTGCATAGTATACATCAAGCTCTTTTTCTGGCGCCGTTGTCGGGGAGATGAGTGCTTGAAGGTATATCTTTAGATCTTGCAATTGAATCTTTTAGTTTCTTGTTTTATCACTAGTGTGGTTTATAAAAGAAAACTACATAAAATGGAATTGAGGTTGCATCATATTATTGATCATCTTTATAATATCTTTCTTGAAAATGATGGATGAGAAAATTGTGCTCAAGAAGAAGTCAATAAAATGTTTGGCACAAAATATTTGAATGATGAGCATGATTGCAATGTTGTTAGTATGAATTCTTTGAATATCCAAAATGCTAATGATTATTGCACTAGTCATGAGAAAAGTGTTTCTTATAAGCATGTTAATTTTTGCGGAGTGAATTGGGAGTGCATTTGCACACCAAAAAGGGAAGATAGATTTTGCAAGAAACAAAAATATTTAGAAATGAAAAAGTTGCAAGAGAGGCTAGATGATTGTGCTGAAAGATTTAACTTTTTTCGCCATCCTTGTGAACTTTGCAATGAACGTGGTCATTTAAATCTCCAATACAAATCCTTTCATGATCAAATCATGTCCAAAAATTGTGATAACTTGATTACCCTTGAGCATCATAAAGAGCTTAGTCTTATTTTGGGGTAAGAAATGAAACGTATAACTAAGGGTATTCCAACTTTTAATATCGAGAGATTTCTTGATTTTGATCTAGAGGAAATTTATATGTTTTGTGCGGTAAATTGCATTGAGAATCCTTATATTGCCAACTATCTAAAGTCAAGAAAACAAATAGAATATGAAGAGAGTACTAATGAAAGGTAAAATATTTCCTAATACCCTCCTAGTGTTTATTATGATGAATCAGGTAACGAGGAGGAGCTTCCTATCCAACCAATCTCATAAATAAGAAGCTTGAAAAGATTAATTAAACCCACACATGATGTGGTGAAGAAGAAGAAAAGAAGAAATAATAGAGGTAAAAATGTATCTCTCCCAAATAATGTTGCTCCTATTATTGTTGTGCCTCATGAAAATGAATCAAAAATAATTGTGGAAGATGATGCACTTGATGATGATTCTGGTATGCCTATTGCTTGTTGTGACGATTATGATTGGGAAGATAATGTAGGATTTCGAGTTCCGGCAAAAACCTTGAGGTTCGAACACTGGGGTGCGCACGAAGATCTCTCCTCCTCTCTAGCTCGCGCACATCATGATCTCACGGCCTAGCTCGACGAACCCAAAGAACACGAGACACAAGAGTTTATAATGGTTCGGTCCACCGATGTGGTGTAATACCCTACTCCAGTGTGGTGTGGTGGATTGCCTCTTGGGCTAAGGATGAACAGTTACAAGGGAAGAACAGCCTCCTGAGGAGAGGTGCTCTTGTGCTCGGTGTGCGTGGTCGAGGATTCTCTCTAGATGAGCCGATCCCAGATGAGATGCCTCCCTACGGCGGTGGCTAGTCCTATATATAGAGGCCCGGGTACTCATCCCAAATATTAGGCGGGAAGGGATCCCACAACGGCCAATTTGAAGGGGGACAATTAGTACAAGCTATCCTGACAAAAGTAGTCTTCGCCTGCCAAAGGCTCTGGTGGTGACGCCGTCTTGGGCTCCATGATGACCTCCGTCCTGTTGGTCTTGGTCTTGTTGCACCGATATGGAAACCTTTGCCTGATGTCTCGGGACTCCTCGCCTGTGCTTGCCTCTTTGGCACCAAAGAGGAAACGAGGACATTGCGCGCGCTGGCGCCCACCTGGCTCTAGTCATCATGGCTTGCGTCACAGGAACCTCGCGAGGTGTCCCTTGCCTTGATCTCTCCGCCCCTCATGAGCCGACCTGACGAGGCCGCCCCTGAGGAGGTCTTGCATCGTCCGCCTCGCGAGGGTCTTGAGTGTTTGCTGGTGAAGATGGGCCATATGAGGCCGCTGGTGGAGCCACGCCGCGAGCCGCAGGCAGGCAAGCCTGGGGACCCCCGTTCCCAGAACACCGATGGTAGCCCCCGGGCCCAAGGCACGCTCGGACTATGCTTTGAGGCGAAGCCAAAGGGCAAGTGCAGAGCGCCGCGGGACCCAACAGCCTGCAGCCACGGTTGGCATGTGGCGACTGATTGGACATGGGCGTCTCCACTTCCCCACGCTGCCTCGGCAACTGCCCGACTTGACGAGTCCTTGCTGCATGCAGAAAAAGATCATTATTACCTTAGATCGTGGAGGCCGGCGGTTGGCCTCCTCTTGGCTATATATGGGGAGGGGGGCGGAGCCCCTGTCGCCCATCTCTTCCTTTGCTTCTCCCACTCCTTCTTCTTCCTCGCTTCTCTGCTTGTTGTGTCGACCGTGGCACCGATACGGAGGTTCTCGGCTGCGGAAAAGGGAAAGACTCCCCTTAATGAGCCCGAGCCACTTCCGCTGAAGAAGAGGTTGTCTCATCGTCGAGACATCATCGTGAGGCCAGAAGTGTCGCGACCGTGGTACGAGCGGCCACCTCTGGGGTATCCGTTGCCCTTGTATGCCCAAGCAGCGGGTTCCGGAGGGAGGGGGGATGAACGCCGTCACCCGCGCCAGGGCCGTGGTCGCCGCACCACGGTGACACACGCCGTCGCCCCACGGGTCCATGCCGCGGACTCCTCGCGTGAGTTCGTGCTGTGGGCGGTGATGCCTCCGAGCACTTGGATTCGCTTCCTGCAGTTCTTCGCCGCCGAGATGCCGCCAAGGGGCCCCCTCGAGCTTTGGTTGTAGCACGCCGATTGCGATGCCCCGGCGACAGGAGCGGAGGTTGAAGCCGTCTCCTCTGAGAGGATCTTCATGACTCGTGGCTGGGGCGAGGTCGCCCGAGTCTGCCGCGTGGAAGGCTTCCTCACCATCCACTTCAGGTATGCCAGCACCTCCATGATGTTCTTCAAGGTCTTCGATGAGGAAGGCCACCGCTTGGAGTGCTGCCCTAAGGGGGGTCGTTAGGATGGCGCAGCGGCCAATGCCGAGCCTGCCGCTGGGCTCGGCAGCAGCTCCTCCAGCAACAGTGGAGACTCCTGGTGGTCCAGCGACTCTCCGGAGCTCGTCGAGACTCCGGAGACAAGTGATGACAGCTACGTGCCCCCAAGCTCTCGCCGGGCCCGGAGCAAGGCTGCAGCGTCCGGCCGTCGCTGATCTAGATGGGGTTGGCGCCGGCCTCTGGAGGCCCACTGTTGATGATGGCATCGGCGATGTTCGGCGCGTGTAGATAGAGCTCCTAGGAACTCCCTTCTTTCTTGTTCCCTGCGAGGAATTGGAACGGACCCCGTGGGGGCGAGTAAAGGGTCTGTGATGTCTTTTGTTGATACTATCCTTTTCATGAAAATTTGCGAATGCATGTCCTGCTAAGGCTCGGTCTCCCCTTTCCAATCCCGCGGCAGCTTGGTGCTCTACGCCGACAGGTACCGGTCCCCAGGCAGGCTGCAGCCATCGCTGGTATGCCAAGTCACGATGCCATGGTCAAGGCCAGGAGGTGAGCGGCCCGAGGTCCAGTAAGAGCTCATGAGGCGTGATGCTCAACAGGTCCCCTTTAGCGCGCAAGAAGCTACCTGGGAATGGGAAAGGGAGGCGACGCTGCCGCAGTGGGGCAGCGAAAGGCGAGGATGTTATGCCGTAGCATTGGGTTGACCCATGCGCGGGACTTATCTTGGCATTCCGGAGATGGTTCCTCGTGTTGCGCCAGACTTGTGCATCGGCTGCTGTTGGGTAGCTAGGTTAGGCCCGTGCGAGTCTCCCCCTCTTCTCCATGCTCTTCTGTGTGGGGCTGGGAGTTCGGTTCCCCCGAACCGATCGGTGCGGTTCCTCGGTCTTTATAAAATTTTGGTTTTGACAAATCAATGACCGATCGGTCAACAGAAAATCATCGGACCGAGGTTCCAGTGCACTGAGTAATCGGTTCGATCTTCGGTTGTGACCGAACACTACCAAAAATTTATAGTACTATAAGGAATCTCTAATGTGTGTTCAGTACTGACTAATGTCAGTACTCAGTACCTATAGGCTGTAGCACTGTAGACAGTACGGATCAAGCACTGTAGGCTATAGGACTACGTGCTAGTCTAGTCTCCTCGGCCAACTCATATACTACTACAGGATCCCATCTCAGAATATGAGATAGAGAAAATAAATCATGAACACAAGGATCAAGACAGGGAGTTGCACTTGCAGCAGCGTCATGTGGGCGTGGTGTTCAATAGGATGGTGGCGCGACGACCAACCCCCTTCAGCGACACTGCCTCGCTAGGTGTGCACCCATGCGTGCATCAGGTTCACGATGCGGTCGCGGGATTAGGACTAGCGCAATTAGTGGTTGGGGGCTTGGGGCAGAGAGGCAATCGAGAGACAGTAGTTCGGTCAGACATATGGGTCAGGCCTCTTTTTTCTTGGTGTTTGATGTCTACTACACAACCTTCTTCTTGTAGACATTGTTGGGCCTCCAAGTGCAGTGGTTTGTAGGACAGTAGCAAATTTCCCTCAAGTGGATGACCTAAGGTTTATCAATCCGTAGGAGGCGTAGGATGAAGATGGTCTCTCTCAAGCAACCCTGCAACCAAATAACAAAGAGTCTCTTGTTTCCCCAACACACCCAATACAATGGTAAATTGTATAGGTGCACTAGTTCGGCGAAGAGATGGTCACACAAGTGGTATATGGATGGTAGATAAAGGTTTTTGTAATCTGAAAATATAAAACAGCAAGGTAACTAATGATAAAAGTGAGCGTAAATGGTATTGCAATGTGTGGAAATAAGGCCTAGGGTTCATACTTTCGCTAGTGCAAGTTCCCTCAACAATAATAACATAATTGGATCACATAACCATCCCTCAACATGCAACAAAGAGTCACTCCAAAGTCACTAATAGCGGAGAACAAACGAAGAGATTATGGTAGGGTACGAAACCACCTCAAAGTTATTCTTTCCAATCAATCCGTTGGGCTATTCCTATAAGTGTCTCAAACAGCCCTAGAGTTCGTACTAGAATAACACCTTAAGACACAAATCAACCAAAACCCTAATGTCACCTAGATACTCCAATGTCACCTCAACTATCCGTGGGTATGATTATACGATATGCATCACTCAGTCTCAGATTCATCTATTCAACCAACACATAGAACCTCAAAAAGTGCCCCAAAGTTCCTACCGGAGAATCACGACGAAAACGTGTGCCAACCCCTACGCATAGGTTCATGGGCGGAACCCGCAAGTTGATCACCAAAACATACATCAAGTGAATCACGTGATATCCCTATGTCACCACATATACGCACGGCAAGACATGTTGGGGAACGCAGCAGAATTTTAAAATTTTCTACGCATCACCAAGATCAATCTATGGAGTCATCTAGCAACGAGGGAGAGGAGTGCATCTACATACCCTTGTAGATCGCGAGCGGAAGCGTTCAAGAGAACGGAGTTGAGGGAGTCGTACTCGTCATGATCCAAATCACCGAACATCCTAGTGCGAACGGACGGCACCTCCACGTTCAACACACGTACGGTTGGGGAAGGCGTCTCCTCCTTCTTGATCCAGCAAGGGGAAGGAGAGGTTGATGGAGATCCAGCAGCACGACGGCGTGGTGGTGGAAGCAGCGGTGATCTCGGCAGGGCTTCGCCAAGCTCCAACAAGAGGGAGAGGTATTACGAGGGGAGAGGGAGGCGCCAGGGACTTGGGTGCGGCTACCCTCCCTCCCCCCACTATATATAGGGCCCCTAGGGGGGGCGCCGGCCCTAGGAGATCCCATCTCCAAGGGGGGGCGGCGGCCAAGGGGGGGACTTGCCCCCCAAGTCAGGTGGGGCGCCCCCACCCCTAGGGTTTCCAACCCTAGGCGCAGGGGGAAGCCCATGGGGGGCGCACCAGCCCACCAGGGGCTGGTTCCCCTCCCACTTCAGACCATGGGCCCCTCCGAGATAGGTGGCCCCACCCGATGGACCCCCGGGACCCTTCCGGTGGTCCCGGTACAATACCGATTACCCCCGAAACCTTCCCGATGGCCGAAACTGGACTTCCTATATATAAATCTTCACCTCCGGACCATTCCGGAACTCCTCATGACGTCCGGGATCTCATGCGGGACTCCGAACAACTTTCGGGTTACCGCATACTAATATCTCTACAACTCTAGCGTCATCGAACCTTAAGTGTGTAGACCCTACGGGTTCGGGAGACAGGCAGACATGACCGAGACGACTCTCCGGTCAATAACCAACAGCGGGATCTGGATACCCATGTTGGCTCCCACATGCTCCTCGATGATCTCATCGGATGAACCACGATGTCGAGGATCCAAGTAATCCCGTATACATTCCCTTTGTCAATCAGTATGTTACTTGCCCGAGATTCGATCGTCGGTATCCCAATACCTCGTTCAATCTCGTTCCTGGCAAGTCACTTTACTCATACCGTAATGCATGATCCCGTGACCAAACACTTGGTCACATTGAGCTCATTATGATGATGCATTACCGAGTGGGCCCAGAGATACCTCTCCGTCATACGGAGTGACAAATCCCAGTCTCGATCCGTGTCAACCCAACAGATACTTTCGGGGATACCTGTAGTATACCTTTATAGTCACCCAGTTACGTTGTGACGTTTGGTACACCCAAAGCACTCATACGGCATCCGGGAGTTACACGATCTCATGGTCTAAGGAAATGATACTTGTCATTGGAAAAGCTCTAGCAAACGAACTACACGATCTTGTGCTATGCTTAGGATTGGGTCTTGTCCATTACATCATTCTCCTAATGATGTGATCCCGTTATCAATGACATACAATGTCCATAGTCAGGAAACCATGACTATCTATTGATCAATGAGCTAGTTAACTAGAGGCTCACTAGGGACATGTTATGGTCTATGTATTCACACATGTATTATGATTTCCAGATAACACAATTATAGCATGAATAATATACAATTATCATGAACAAGGAAATATAATAATAATCATTTTATTATTGCCTCTAGGGCATATTTCCAACGGTCTCCCACTTGCACTAGAGTCAATAATCTAGTTACATTGTGATGAATTGAACACCCATAGAGTTCTGGTGTTGATCATGTTTTGCTTGCGGAAGAGGTTTAGTCAACGGATCTGCGACATTCAGATCCTTATGTACTTTGCAAATATCTATGTCTCCATCTTGAACATTTTCATGAATGGAGTTGAAGCGACGCTTGATGTGCCTGGTCTTCTTGTGAAACCTGGGCTCCTTGGCAAGGGCAATAGCTCCAGTGTTGTCACAGAAGAGAGTGATCGGCCCCGAGGCATTGGGTATGACTCCTAGGTCGGTGATGAACTCCTTCATCCAGATTGCTTCATGCGATGCCTCCGAGGCTGCCATGTACTCCACTTCACATGTAGATCCCGCCACGATGCTTTGCTTGCAACTGCACCAGCTTACTGCCCCACCATTCAAAATATACACGTATCCGGTTTGTGACTTAGAGTCATCCAGATCTGTGTCGAAGCTAGCATCGACGTAACCCTTTATGAAGAGCTCCTCATCACCTCCATATATGAGAAACATATCCTTAGTCCTTTTTGGGTACTTCAGGATGTTCTTGACCGCTGTCCAGTGTTCCATGCTGGGATTACTTTGGTACCTTCCTACCAAACTCACGGGAAGGTTTACATTAGGTCTGGTACACAACATGGCATACATGATAGACCCTATGGCTGAGGCATAGGGGACGACACTCATCTTTTCTCTATCTTCTGCCATGGTCGGACATTGAGGTGAGCTCAATTTCACACCTTGCAACACAGGCAAGAACCCCTTCTTGGACTGATCCATATTGAACTTCTTCAATATCTTATCAAGGTATGTGCTTTGTGAAAGACCTATGAGGCGTCTGGATCTATCTCTATAGATCTTGATGCCTAATATGTAAGCAGCTTCTCCAAGGTCCTTCATTGAAAAACACTTATTCAAGTAGGCCTTAATACTGTCCAAAAGTTATATATCATTTCCCATCAAAAGTATGTCATCCACATATAATATGAGAAATGCTACAGAGCTCCCACTCACTTTCTTGTAAACACATGCTTCTCCATAAGTCTGCATAAACCCAAACGCTTTGATCATTTCATTAAAGGGAATGTTCCAACTCCGAGATGCTTGCACCAGCCCATAGATTGATAGAGGCTAAGGTGTCCCAATGTTTCGATGAGATGGTGGCTATCGTTTTCTGTGGGAGTCGACCTTGACGATCCGACTACGAACATGCGAGACGTCGCGCCTTAGCAATCGCTAAACCAACTTCCGAGGGTTATTGACCACGCCGGAGCACGATCAACCTGACCACGAGGGTCTGTTTCCTGCGAACAAACAAAGAACAAGCAAGAAACTGAGATTGCAATCGGGATATTGCGAATATAAGATGAAAGCTTTATTGATCAAGGTGGGGTTCTGTGACGTCTTGGTCTGGTCGTTGGACACAAACGAAGTACGCGAAGTTGCAGCTATGGTGAACTTTTAATCTAAACAAAACCCAAAGTTTAAACGATGCCCTAAGGGCTGTATATATGGAGGAAGAGGGGGGGAATTTCGTGGCCCTTGAGGGTGGGGTCCGAAACCAACCCTAACTCTTGTTTCCCCACACATACTAACTCTAAAAATAGCCTATACTTAAGTATTTCGAAATTACATGGGCCTGGCCCATTAATAAGGTGACGCAGCACCTAGAATAGCCTATGGACGAATATTATGAAGTGGCATCTTGTATATTTCGTCCAAGGCTTCATGCACTCCTTATGGCGGCTTCAAAGTCCTGAAATCATCAATTGTAACTCCGTTCTTGATCCCCTTGCGCATGCCATCAACTCCATGCGTGTTCTTGCTCCAATGTTCATCCTTCTCCAAGCTAGGCCCTTCATTTGTAAGCAAAACAAATGTATCCAATTTAGGCAGCATCATAATCTCATGAACATTAGAATCATTACCAAGAAACGAAAGTACCTGGTAATTTAATTGGCGTGCGCGAGCTCTAGTAATTGGTCCAGTATATGTAACAGTAGGGGCTGTGGGTGTAACAGTGGTATTGATGTCCCCATCATCCTCCCCTTCTTGAAATGAAGTCGTCCTCGACGGAAGCGCATCTTCCTCACCCAAATAAGGCTTCAAATCTGCAATGTTAAAAGTGGGACTAACCCCAAAATCTACAGGTAGCTCAAGTTTATATGCATTATCATTTATTTTCTCTAACACCTTAAAAGGACCATCAACACGTGGCATTAGCTTTGATTTGCGCAGATTAGGAAATCTATCTTTACGCAAATGTAACCAAACAAGATCTCCAGGCGCAAACACAACATGTTTTCTACCCTTATCTCCAGCAAGTTTATATTTAGCATTCATACGCTCAATGTTTTCCTTTAACTCATGCATTTTTAAAATCAATTCAGAACGTTCTTTAGCATCAAAATTAACCTTCTCTGAAGATGGAAGAGGCAACAAATCAATAGGTGCACGAGGTAGGAAACCATACACAATTTCAAAAGGGCACATCTTAGTAGTAGAATGCAATGAACGATTATAAGCAAATTCAATATGAGGCAAGCATTCTTCCCACATTTTCTTGTTATTCTTCAAAACAGCCCTAAGCATAGTAGACAATGTTCTATTGACTACTTCAGTTTGTCCATCAGTTTGGGGGTGACAAGTAGTACTAAAAAGCAGCTTAGTCCCCAACTTAGCCCAAAAACATCTCCAAAAGTGGCTAAGAAATTTAGTATCACGATCTAAAACAATAGTATTTGGCACACCATGTAAGCGAATAATTTCACGAAAGAACATATCAGCAACATTAACAGCATCATCGCTTTTATGACATGGTATAAAGTGTGCCATTTTCGAGAACCTATCCACGACAACAAATATGCTATCCCTCCCCTTCTTTGTTCTAGGTAAACCTAAAACAAAGTCCATAGATATATCCTCCCAAGGAACACTAGGCACAGGCAAAGGCATATATAAACCATGAGGATTGAGTCGTGACTTAGCTCTTTGACATGTAGTGCAGCGAGCAACAAAACGCTCAACATCCCGAATCATCTTTGGCCAAAAGAAATGTGTAGCAAGTATATCCTCCGTCTTCTTGACGCCAAAGTGTCCCATTAATCCTCCTCCATGCACCTCCTGCAACAACAAAAGACGAACGGAGCTAGCTGGAATGCATAGCTTGTTAGCACGAAACACAAATCCATCGTTAAGAACGAACTTGTTCCAAGTTCTCCCTTCCTTACAATTCTGCAATACATCTTTAAATTCAGCATCATGAACATATTGATCTTTGATGGTCTCCAAAACCAAATATTTTAAAGTCAAGTTGTGAAAGCATAGTATAACGACGAGACAAGGCATCAGCAATAACATTTTCTTTACCCTTCTTGTGTTTAATGACATAAGGGAAAGTCTCAATGAATTCAACCCATTTAGCATGTCTACGATTCAGTTTTGCTTGACTTTTAATGTGTTTCAAAGATTCATGATCAGAATGTATAACAAATTCCTTGGGTCATAAATAATGTTGCCATGTTTCTAAGGTCCGAACAAGAGCATATAATTCTTTATCATAAGTAGAATAGTTCAGACTAGGCCCACTCAATTTTTCAGAAAAGTATGCAACAGGTTTTCCATCTTGTAATAACACACCTCCTAATCCAATTCCACTAGCATCACATTCAAGCTCAAAAGTCTTATTGAAATTAGGAAGTTGGAGTAAAGGAGCATGTGTCAACTTATCTTTCAATACCGTGAAGGCTTCTTCTTGTGCGGTACCCCAAACAAAAGGCACATCCTTCTTTGTAAGCTCGTTGAGAGGTGCAACAATGGTGCTGAAATCTCTCACAAAACGCCTATAGAAACCAGCGAGGTCAAGGAAACTCCTCACTTGTGTGACCGTTTTGGGCTGCTGCCAACTCTCAATAGCTTCAATCTTGGCTTTATCAACTTCAATTCCCTGTGGAGTAACAACATAGCCAAGAAAACATACTCGGTCGGTGCAAAAGGTGCACTTTCCAAGGTTTCCAAACAAACGTGCATCACGTAGAACAATAAAAACAACACGTAAATGTTCCAAATGTTCCTCCAAAGATTTGCTATAAATCAATATGTCATCAAAGTAAACTACCACAAATCGTCCAATGAAAGCATGTAAAGCTTCGTTCATTAACCTCATGAAAGTACTAGGTGCATTAGTTAACCCAAAAGGCATGACTAACCACTCATATAATCCAAACTTAGTTTTAAATGTTGTTTTCCATTCATCTCCCAATTTCATACGAATTTGATGGTATCCACTACGCAAATCAACTTTGGAGAATATTGTAGAGCCACTCAATTCATGAAGCATATCATCTAACCTAGGAATATGATGACGATAACGAATAGTAATATTATTAATGCCTCTACAATCAACGCACATACGCGACGTACCATCCTTTTTCGGCACTAAAATGATAGGAACAGCACAAGGACTAAGGGATTCACGTATATAACCTTTGTCGAGCAGTTCTTGTACTTGACGCATAATCTCCTTCATCTCCTCTGGATTGGTACGGTATGGTGCACGGTTGGGTAGCGAAGCACCGGGAATTAAGTCAATTTGATGCTCAATCCCTCGAATAGGTGGTAATCCCGGTGGCACGTCTTGTGGAAAGACGTCAGCGAACTCCTGCAAAATGTTAGTGACAGCAGGGGGCAAAGAGGAAGGCACGTCCTCGAATGAAAATAATGCCTCTTTGCACACAAAAGCATAGCAAACAGATTTGCTAAAATCTAGCTCATCAATATCAGATTTGGTGGCAAGTAAACATGCACTTTTCAATTTAATTTCAGAAACAACAGTAGATGGTTTATTATTAGGCTTCATTTGGTGCTCAAATTCTTTTGCCACAATCTGATTTTCACTCTTATTTATCTCCTGTTTTGCTTTATTAGCTCTATTAATATCATCTTTCAAAATGGAATCAGGAGTCATAGGAAGCAAAGTAATATTTTTATCATTATGAACAAGAGTATACTGATTGTTTCTACCATGGTGTACAGAATTTTTATCAAATTGCCATGGTCTACCAAGTAATAAGGAACATGATTGCATAGGTACCACATCACAATCAACATAATCAGCATATGTAGAGATACTAAAATGCACACAAACAGTACGTGTTACCTTAATCTTGCCGCTGTTGTTGAACCGTTAGATGTAGTAAGGATGTGGATGTGGTCTTGTGGTGAGAGATAGCTTCTCCACCATCTCCATGCTAGCCAAGTTATTGCAGCTCCCTCCATCTATGATCACGTGAACAGAACGTTCCTTCACAACTCCCTTTGTATGGAACAAATTATGCCTCTGATTTTGCTCAGCTTGTGTAACCTGCACACTCAAAACACGTTGAGCAACTAAACATTCATACCTGTCAGCATCTTCAGGAGCCATGTATTGCATCTCATGATCAGAATCGTCTCCACCATGTTCGTCACGTGTAATAAGAGCCAAAGTCTCCTCATCATAGTCACTAGCGGACTCATACCCACCATCCTCAGTAACAATCATCACACGCTTAGATGGGCATTCTCTCGCATAATGACCTCCACCCTTGCAACGTCGACAAATAATATCATGTGTTTGCCCTGTTGATGCCATGGATGAAGAAGAGCTCTTTGCAGGCCCAGAAGGTGTGCTCTTGGCAGATAGTGGTGATTGTGCCTGCTTTATTGTATCACGGTTGGAGGTGGCAGCCGACGGAGGCGCCGGTGTAGCAGAACGTGTGGAAGTAGATGATGCACGTGGTGTCCATGATGAAGGTCGACCTGCAGAAAAGTTAGTCCGCGCCAATGCCTGTCGATCCTGCACTTCACGTTCAGCTTTACAAGCAAGATGGAATAAACGAGTGATATTAGTATACTCCTTATACTCTAGAATCGTCTGAATCTCTCTATTTAATCCACCTAAGACCAACAACTTGACACGACGATGCAACCGCAAATTCAACAAAGCAAAAACCCTAAAAAAATTATGCAAAGGCTCAGATTGGTTCGGATATGATGAACTAACCCTAATTTTTTTGTGTGGCTTTTTCATGGACTGTAGGTATGAAGAACAGACTCGATCTAATCTATGAAAAACTGTAAAATCTCACCGAGCAACCTGGAAATCTGATACCACTTGATAGAGGCTAAGGTGTCCCGATGTTTTGATGAGATGGTGGCTATCGTTTTCTGTGGGAGTCGACCTTGACGATCCGACTACTAACGTGCGAGACGTCGCGCCTTAGCAATCGCTAAACCAACTTCCGAGGGTTATTGACCACGCCGGAGCACGATCAACCTGACCACGAGGGTCTGTTTCCTGCGAACAAACGAAGAACAAGCAAGAAACTGAGATTGCAATCGGGATATTGCGAATATAAGATGAAATCTTTATTGATCAAGGTGGGGTTCTGTGACGTCTTGGTCTGGTCGTTGGACACAAACGAAGTACGCGAAGTTGCAGCTATGGCGAACTTTTAATCTAAACAAAACCCAAAGTCTAAACGATGCCCTAAGGGCTGTATATATGGAGGAAGAGGGGGGGAATTTCGTGACCCTTGAGGGTGGGGTCCAAAACCAACCCTAACTCTTGTTTCCCCACACATACGGACTCTAAAAATAGCCTATACTTAAGTATTTCGAAATTACATGGGCCTGGCCCATTAATAAGGTGACGCATCACCTAGAATAGCCTATGGACGAATATTATGAAGTGGCATCTTGTATATTTCGTCCAAGGCTTCATGCACTCCTTATGGCGGCTTCAAAGTCCTGAAATCATCACTTGTAACTCCGTTCTTGATCCCCTTGCGCATGCCATCAACTCCATGCGTGTTCTTGCTCCAATGTTCATCCTTCTCCAAGCTAGGCCCTTCATTTGTAAGCAAAACAAATGTATCCAATTTAGGCAGCATCATAATCTCATGAACATTAGAATCATTACCAAGAAACGAAAGTACCTGGTAATTTAATTGGCGTGCGCGAGCTCTAGTAATTGGTCCAGTATATGTAACAGTAGGGGCTGTGGGTGTAACAATGGTATTGATGTCCCCATCATCCTCCCCTTCTTGAAATGAAGTCGTCCTCGACGGAAGCGCATCTTCCTCACCCAAATAAGGCTTCGAATCTGCAATGTTAAAAGTGGGACTAACCCCAAAATCTACAGGTAGCTCAAGTTTATATGCATTATCATTTATTTTCTCTAACACCTTAAAAGGACCATCAGCATGTGGCATTAGCTTTGATTTGCGCAGATTAGGAAATCTATCTTTACGCAAATGTAACCAAACAAGATCTCCAAGCGCAAACACAACATGTTTTCTACCCTTATCTCCAGCAAGTTTATATTTAGCATTCATACGCTCAATGTTTTCCTTAGTTAACTCATGCATTTTTAAAATCAATTCAGAACGTTCTTTAGCATCAAAATTAACCTTCTCTGAAGATGGAAGAGGCAACAAATAATAGGTGCATGAGGTAGGAAACCATACACAATTTCAAAAGGGTACATCTTAGTAGTAGAATGCAATGAACGATTATAAGCAAATTCAATATGAGGCAAGCATTCTTCCCACATTTTCTTGTTATTCTTCAAAACAGCCCTAAGCATAGTAGACAATGTTCTATTGACTACTTCAGTTTGTCCATCAGTTTGGGGGTGACAAGTAGTACTAAAAAGCAGCTTAGTCCCCAACTTAGCCCAAAAACATCTCCAAAAGTGGCTAAGAAATTTAGTATCACGATCTGAAACAATAGTATTTGGCACACCATGTAAGCGAATAATTTCACGAAAGAACAAATCAGCAACATTAACAGCATCATCGCTTTTATGACATGGTATAAAGTGTGCCATTTTCGAGAACCTATCCACGACAACAAATATGCTATCCCTCCCCTTCTTTGTTCGAGGTAAACCTAAAACAAAGTCCATAGATATATCCTCCCAAGGAACACTAGGTACAGGCAAAGGCATATATAAACCATGAGGATTGAGTCGTGACTTAGCTCTTTGACATGTAG
Source organism: Triticum aestivum (assembly GCF_018294505.1). NCBI lineage: Eukaryota > Viridiplantae > Streptophyta > Magnoliopsida > Poales > Poaceae > Triticum > Triticum aestivum. The sequence goes on along the minus strand of NC_057803.1, from coordinate 540,645,227 downwards.
TGCAGCGAGCAACAAAACGCTCAACATCCCGTCTCATCTTTGGCCAAAAGAAATGTGTAGCAAGTATATCCTCCGTCTTCTTGACGCCAAAGTGTCCCATTAATCCTCCTCCATGCGCCTCCTGCAACAACAAAAGACGAACGGAGCTAGCTGGAATGCATAGCTTGTTAGCACGAAACACAAATCCATCGTTAAGAACGAACTTGTTCCAAGTTCTCCCTTCCTTACAATTCTGCAATACATCTTTAAATTCAGCATCATGAACATATTGATCTTTGATGGTCTCCAAACCAAATATTTTAAAGTCAAGTTGTGAAAGCATAGTATAACGACGAGACAAGGCATCAGCAATAACATTTTCTTTACCCTTCTTGTGTTTAATGACATAAGGGAAAGTCTCAATGAATTCAACCCATTTAGCATGTCTACGGTTCAGTTTTGCTTGACTTTTAATGTGTTTCAAAGATTCATGATCAGAATGTATAACAAATTCCTTGGGCCATAAATAATGTTGCCATGTTTCTAAGGTCCGAACAAGAGCATATAATTCTTTATCATAAGTAGAATAGTTCAGACTAGGCCCACTCAATTTTTCAGAAAAGTATGCAACAGGTTTTCCATCTTGTAATAACACACCTCCTAATCCAATTCCACTAGCATCACATTCAAGCTCAAAAGTCTTATTGAAATTAGGAAGTTGGAGTAAAGAGCATGTGTCAACTTATCTTTCAATACCGTGAAGGCTTCTTCCTGTGCGGTACCCCAAACAAAAGGCACATCCTTCTTTGTAAGCTCGTTGAGAGGTGCAACAATGGTGCTGAAATCTCTCACAAAACGCCTATAGAAACCAGCGAGGCCAAGGAAACTCCTCACTTGTGTGACCGTTTTGGGCTGCGGCCAACTCTCAATAGCTTCAATCTTGGCTTTATCAACTTCAATTCCCTGTGGAGTAACAACATAGCCAAGAAAAGATACTCGGTCGGTGCAAAAGGTGCACTTTCCAAGGTTTCCAAACAAACGTGCATCACGTAGAGCAATAAAAACAACACGTAAATGTTCCAAATGTTCCTCCAAAGATTTGCTATAAATCAATATGTCATCAAAGTAAACTACCACAAATCGTCCAATGAAAGCACGTAAAACTTTGTTCATTAACCTCATGAAAGTACTAGGTGCATTAGTTAACCCAAAAGGCATGACTAACCACTCATATAATCCAAACTTAGTTTTAAATGCTGTTTTCCATTCATCTCCCAATTTCATACGAATTTGATGGTATCTACTACGCAAATCAACTTTGGAGAATATTGTAGAGCCACTCAATTCATCAAGCATATCATCTAACCTAGGAATAGGATGACGATAACGAACAGTAATATTATTAATGCCTCTACAATCAACGCACATACGCGACGTACCATCCTTTTTCGGCACTAAAATGATAGGAACACACAAGGACTAAGGGATTCGCGTATATAACCTTTGTCGAGCAGTTCTTGTACTTGACGCATAATCTCCTTCGTCTCCTCTGGATTGGTACGGTATGGTGCACGGTTGGGTAGCGAAGCACCGGGAATTAAGTCAATTTGATGCTCAATCCCTCGAATAGGTGGTAATCCCGGTGGCACGTCTTGTGGAAAGACGTCAGCGAACTCCTGCAAAATGTTAGTGACAGCAGGGGGCAAAGAGGAAGGCACGTCCTCGAATGAAAATAATGCCTCTTTGCACACAAAAGCATAGCAAACAGATTTGCTAAAATCTAGCTCATCAATATCAGATTTGGTGGCAAGTAAACATGCACTTTTCAATTTAATTTCAGAAACAACAGTAGATGGTTTATTACTAGGCTTCATTTGGTGCTCAAATTCTTTTGCCACAATCTGATTTTCACCCTTATTTATCTCCTGTTTTGCTTTGTTAGCTCTATTAATATCATCTTTCAAAATGGAATCAGGAGTCATAGGAAGCAAAGTAATATTTTTATCGTTATGAACAAGAGTATACTGATTGTTTCTACCATGGTGTACATAATTCTTATCAAATTTCCATGGTCTACCAAGTAATAAGGAACATGCTTGCATAGGTACCACATCACAATCAACATAATCAGCATATGTAGAGATACTAAAATGCACACGAACAGTACGTGTTACCGTAATCTTGCCGCTGTTGTTGAACCATTGGATGTAGTAAGGATGTGGATGTGGTCTTGTGGTGAGAGATAGCTTCTCCACCATCTCCATGCTAGCCAAGTTATTGCAGCTCCCTCCATCTATGATCACGCGAACAGAACGTTCCTTCACAACTCCCTTTGTATGGAACAAATTATGCCTCTGATTTTGCTCAGCTTGTGTAACCTGCACACTCAAAACACGTTGAGCAACTAAACATTCATACCTGTCAGCATCTTCAGGAGCCATGTATTGTGTCTCATGATCAGAATCGTCTCCACCGTGTTCGTCACGTGTAATAAGAGCCAAAGTCTCCTCATCATAGTCACTAGCGGACTCATACCCACCATCCTCAGTAACAATCATCACACGCTTAGATGGGCATTCTCTCGCATAATGACCTCCACCCTTGCAACGTCGACAAATAATATCATGTGTTTGCCCTGTTGATGCCATGGATGAAGAAGAGCTCTTTGCAGGCCCAGAAGGTGTGCTCTTGGCAGATAGTGGTGATTGTGCCTGCTTTATTGTATCACGGTTGGAGGTGGCAGCCGACGGAGGCGCCGGTGTAGCAGAACGTGTGGAAGTAGATGATGCACGTGGTGTCCATGATGAAGGTCGACCTGCAGAAAAGTTAGTCCGCGCCAATGCCTGTCGATCCTGCACTTCACGTTCAGCTTTACAAGCAAGATGGAATAAACGAGTGATATTAGTATACTCCTTATACTCTAGAATCGTCTGAATCTCTCTATTTAATCCACCTAAGACCAGCAACTTGACACGACGATGCAACTGCAAATTTAACAAAGCAAAAACCCTAAAAAAATTATGCAAAGGCTCAGATTGGTTCGGATATGATGAACTAACCCTAATTTTTTTTGTGTGGCTTTTTCATGGACTGTAGGTATGAAGAACAGACTCGATCTAATCTACGAAAAACTGTAAAATCTCACCGAGCAACCTGGAAATCTGATACCACTTGATAGAGGCTAAGGTGTCCCGATGTTTCGATGAGATGGTGGCTATCGTTTTCTGTGGGAGTCGACCTTGACGATCCGACTACGAACGTGCGAGACTCGCGCCTTAGCAATCGCTAAACCAACTTCCGAGGGTTATTGACCACGCCGGGGCATGATCAACCTGACCACGAGGGTCTGTTTCCTGCGAACAAACGAAGAACAAGCAAGAAACTGAGATTGCAATCGGGATATTGCGAATATAAGATGAAAGCTTTATTGATCAAGGTGGGGTTCTGTGACGTCTTGGTCTGGTCGTTGGACACAAACGAAGTACGCGAAGTTGCAGCTATGGCGAACTTTTAAACTAAACAAAACCCAAAGTCTAAACGATGCCCTAAGGGCTGTATATATGGAGGAAGAGGGGGGGAATTTCGTGACCCTTGAGGGTGGGGTCCAAAACCAACCCTAACTCTTGTTTCCCCACACATACGGACTCTAAAAATAGCCTATACTTAAGTATTTTGAAATTACATGGGCCTGGCCCATTAATAAGGTGACGCGGCATCTAGAATAGCCTATGGACGAATATTATGAAGTGGCATCTTGTATATTTCGTCCAAGGCTTCATGCACTCCTTATGGCGGCTTCAAAGTCCTGAAATCATCACTTGTAACTCCGTTCTTGATCCCCTTGCGCATGCCATCAACTCCATGCGTGTTCTTGCTCCAATGTTCATCCTTCTCCAAGCTAGGCCCTTCATTTGTAAGCAAAACAAATGTATCCAATTTAGGCAGCATCATAATCTCATGAACATTAGAATCATTACCAAGAAACGAAAGTACCTGGTAATTTAATTGGCGTGCGCGAGCTCTAGTAATTGGTCCAGTATATGTAACAGTAGGGGCTATGGGTGTAACAATGGTATTGATGTCCCCATCATAGATGGAGCACTAGAGCTTGCATACCTTGTTAGCATTCTTAAGATCGACAAAACCTTCCGGCTGCATCATATACAATTCTTCCTTAAGAAAGCCGTTAAGGAATGCCGTTTTGACGTCCATTTGCCATATCTCATAATCACAGTATGCGACAATTGCTAACATGATTCGGACGGACTTCAGCTTCGCTACGGGTGAGAAGGTCTCATCATAGTCAACCCCTTGAACTTGTCGATAACCCTTAGTGACAAGTCGAGCCTTATAGATGGTAACATTACCATCCGTGTCCGTCTTCTTCTTAAAAATCCATTTATTCTCTATCGCTCGCTGATCATCGGGCAAGTCTGTCAAAGTCCATACTTTGTTTTCATACATGGATCCTATCTCGGATTGCATGGCTTCAAGCCATTTGTTGGAATCTGGGCCCGCCATTGCTTCTTCATAGTTCGAAGGTTCGCCGTTGTCTAACAACATGATTTCCAAGACAGGGTTGCCATACCATTCTGGTGTGGAACATGTCCTTGTGGACCTTCGAAGTTCAGTAGCAACTTGATCCGAAGTACCTTGATCATTATCATTAACTTCCTCTCTAGTCGGTGCAGGCACCACAGGAACATCTTCCTGAGCTACGCTACTCTCCGGTTCAAGAGGCAGTACTTCATCGAGTTCTACTTTCCTCCCACTTACTTCTCTCGAGAGAAACTCTTTCTCCAGAAAGGACCCGTTCTTGGCAACAAAGATCTTGCCTTCGGATCTGAGGTAGAAGGTATACCCAATGGTTTCCTTAGGGTATCCTATGAAGACGCATTTTTCCGACTTGGGTTCGAGCTTTTCAGGTTGAAGTTTCTTGACATAAGCATCGCATCCCCAAACTTTTAGAAACGACAACTTAGGTTTCTTCCCAAACCATAATTCATACGGTGTCGTCTCAACGGATTTAGACGGTGCCCTATTTAAAGTGAATGTAGCTGTCTCTAGAGCGTATCCCTAAAATGATAGCGGTAAATCAGTGAGTGACATCATAGATCGCACCATATCCAATAGAGTGCGATTACGACGTTCGGACACACCGTTACGCTGAGGTGTTCCAGGCGGCGTGAGTTGTGAAACGATTCCACATTTCCTTAAGTGCGTACCAAATTCGTGACTTAAATATTCTCCCCCACGATCTGATTGTAAGAATTTTATCTTTCGGTCATGTTGATTCTCTACCTCATTCTGAAATTCCTTGAGCTTTTCAAAGGTCTCAGACTTGTGTTTCATCAAATAGACATACCCATATCTACTTAAGTCATCAGTGAGAGTGAGAACATAATGATAGCCACCGCGAGCCTCAACGCTCATTGGACCGCACACATTAGTATGTATAATTTCCAACAAGTTGGTTGCTCGCTCCATTGTTCTGGAGAACGGAGTCTTGGTCATTTTACCCATGAGGCATGGTTCGCACGTGTCAAATGATTCGAAATCAAGAGACCCCAAAAGTCCATCTGTAAGGAGCTTCTTCATGCGTTTGACACTGATGTGACCAAGGCGGCAGTGCCACAGATATGTGGGACTATCATTATCAATCTTACATCTTTTGGTATTCACACTATGAATATGTGTAACATCACATTCGAGATTCATTAAGAATAAACCATTGACCAGCGGGGCATGACCATAAAACATATCTCTCATATAAATAGAACAACCATTATTCTCGGATTTAAATGAGTAGCCATCTCGTATTAAACGAGATCCAGATACAATGTTCATGCTCAAAGCTGGCACTAAATAACAATTATTGAGGTTTAAAACTAATCCCATAGGTAAATGTAGAGGTAGCGTGCCAACGGCGATCACATCGACCTTGGAACCATTCCCGACGCGCATCGTCACCTCGTCCTTCGCCAGTCTCCGCTTATTCCGCAGCTCCTGTTTTGAGTTACAAATATGAGCAACCACACCGGTATCAAATACCTAGGAGCTACTATGAGTACTGGTAAGGTACACATCAATTACATGTATATCACATATACCTTTAGTGTTGCCGGCCTTCTTGTCCGCTAAGTATTTAGGGCAGTTCCACTTCCAGTGTCCCTTTCCCTTGCAGTAAAAGCACTTAGTCTCATGTATGGGTCCATTCTTTGGCTTCTTCCCGGCAACTGATTTACCGGCCGCGGCAACTCCCTTGTCGTCCTTCTTGAAGTTCTTCTTACCCTTGCCTTTCTTGAAACTAGTGGTTTTATTGACCATCAACACTTGATGTTCCTTTTTGATTTCCACCTCCGGTGATTTCAGCATTGAAAATACTTTAGGAATAGTTTTCACCATCCCCTGCATATTGTAGTTCATCACAAAGCTCTTGTAGCTAGGTGGGAGCGACTGAAGGATTCTGTCAATGACCGCCTCGTCCGGGAGGTTAATGTCCAGCTGGGACAAGCGGTTGTGCAACCCAGACATTTTGAGTATGTGCTCACTGACAGAACTATTTTCCTCCATCTTACAACTGTAGAACTTGTCAGAGACTTCATATCTCTCGACCTGGGCATGAGCTTGGAAAACCATTTTCAGCTCTTCGAACATCTCATATGCTCCGTGTTGCTCAAAACGCTTTTGGATCCCCGGTTCTAAGCTGTAAAGCATGCCGCACTGAACGAGGGAGTAATCATCAGCACGTGACTGCCAAGCGTTCATAACGTCTTGGTTCTCTGGGATGGGTGCTTCACCTAGCGGTGCTTCTAGGACATATGCTTTCTTGGCAGCTATGAGGATGATCCTCAGGTTCCGGACCCAGTCCGTATAGTTGCTGCCATCATCTTTCAGCTTGGTTTTCTCTAGGAACGCATTGAAGTTGAGGTTGACATGAGCATTGGCCATTTGATCTACAAGACATTTTCCAAAGGTTTTTAGACTTAGTTCATGATAATTAAGTTCATCTAATCAAATTATTTAATGAACTCCCACTCAGATAGACATCCCTCTAGTCATCTAAGTGATACATGATCCGAGTCAACTAGACCGTGTCCGATCATCACGTGAGACGGACTAGTCATCATCGGTGAACATATCCATGTTGATCGTATCTTCTATACGACTCATGTTCGACCTTTCGGTCTTCCGTGTTCCGAGGCCATGTCTGTACATGCTAGGCTCGTCAAGTCAACCTAAGTGTATTGCGTGTGTAAATATGGCTTACACCAGTTGTATTCGAACGTTAGAATCTATCACACCCGATCATCACGTGGTGCTTCGAAAAAAGGAACCTTCGCAACGGTGCACAGTTAGGGGGAACACTTTGTTGAAATTATTGTGAGGGATCATCTTATTTAAGCTACCGTCGTTCTAAGAAAATAAGATGTAAAACATGATAAACATCACATGCAATCAAATAGTGACATGATATGGCCAATATCATTTTGCTCCTTTTGATCTCCATCTTCGGGGCGCCATGATCATCGTCGTCACTGGCATGACACCATGATCTCCATCATCATGTCTTCATGAAGTTGTCTCGTCAGCTATTACTTCTACTACTATGGCTAACAGTTAGTGATAAAGTAAAGTAATTACATGACGTATAAGTTGTCACGCAGGTCATAAATAAATTAAGACAACTCCTATGGCTCCTGCCGGTTGTCATACTCATCGACATGCAAGTCGTGATTCCTATTACAAGAACATGATCAATCTCATACATCACATATATCATTCATCACATCCTTTTGGCCATATCAAATCACACGGCATATGCTGCAAAAACAAGTTAGACGTCCTCTAATTGTTGTTGCAAGTTTTTTATGTGGCTGCTAAAGGTTTCTAGCAAGAACGTTTCTTACCTACGTCAAAACCACAACGTGATATGCCAATTTCTATTTACCCTTCATAAGGACCCTTTTCATCGAATCCTATCCGACTAAAGTGGGAGAGACAGACACCCGCTAGCCACCTTATGCAACTAGTGCATGTCAGTCGGTGGAACCAGTCTCACGTAAGCGTACGTGTAAGGTCGGTCCGGGCCGCTTCGTCCCACGATGTCATCGAATCAAGATAAGACTAGTAACGGCAAGTAAATTGACAAAATCAACGCCCACAACAACTTGTGTTCTACTCGTGCATAGAAATTACGCATAGACCTAGCTCATGATGCCACTGTTGGGGAACGTAGCAGAATTTTAAAATTTTCTACGCATCACCAAGATCAATCTATGGAGTCATCTAGCAACGAGGGAGAGGAGTGCATCTACATACCCTTGTAGATCGCGAGCGGAAGCGTTCAAGAGAACGGAGTTGAGGGAGTCGTACTCGTCGTGATCCAAATCACCGAAGGTCCTAGTGCCGAACGGACGGCACCTCCGCGTTCAACACACGTACGGTTGGGGAAGACGTCTCCTCCTTCTTGATCCAGCAAGGGGAAGGATAGGTTGATGGAGATCCAGCAGCACGACGGCGTGGTGGTGGAAGCAGCGGTGATCTCGGCAGGGCTTCGCCAAGCTCCAACGAGAGGGAGAGGTGTTACGAGGGGAGAGGGAGGAGCCAGGGACTTGGGTGCGGCTGCCCTCCCTCCCCCCACTATATATAGGGCCCCTAGGGGGGGCGCCGACCCTAGGAGATCCCATCTCCAAGGGGGGGGGGCGGCCAAGGGGGGGACTTGCCCCCCAAGTCAGGTGGGGCGCCCCCACCCCTAGGGTTTCCAACCCTAGGCGCAGGGGGAGGCCCATGGGGGGTGCACCAGCCCACCAGGGGCTGGTTCCCCTCCCACTTCAGCCCATGGGGCCCTCTGGGATAGGTGGCCTCACCCGGTGGACCCCCGGGACCCTTCCGGTGGTCCCGGTACAATACCGATTACCCCCGAAACCTTCCCGATGGCCGAAACTGGACTTCCTATATATAAATCTTCACTTCCAGACCATTCCACAACTCCTCGTGACGTCCGGGATCTCATCCGGGACTCCGAACAACTTTTGGGTTACCGCATACTAATATCTCTACAACCCTAGCGTCACCGAACCTTAAGTGTGTAGACCCTACGGGTTAGGGAGACAGGCAGACATGACCGAGACGACTCTCCGGTCAATAACCAACAGGGGGATCTGGATACCCATGTTGGCTCCCACATGCTCCTCGATAATCTCATCGGATGAACCATGATGTCGAGGATTCAAGTAATCCTGTATACAATTCCCTTTGTCAATCGGTACGTTACTTGCCCGAGATTCGATCGTCGGTATCCCAATACCTCGTTCAATCTCGTTCCCGGCAAGTCACTTTACTCGTACCGTAATGCATGATCCCGTGAACAAACACTTGGTCACATTGAGCTCATTATGATGATGCATTACCAAGTGGGCCCAGAGATACCTCTCCGTCATACAGAGTGACAAATCCCAGTCTCGATCCATGTCAACCCAATAGATACTTTCAGGGATACCTGTAGTATACCTTTATAGTCACCCAGTTACGTTGTGACGTTTGGTACACCCAAAGCACTCCTATGGCATCCGGGAGTTACACGATCTCATGGTCTAAGGAAATGATACTTGACATTGGAAAATCTCTAGCAAACGAACTACACGATCTTGTGCTATGCTTAGGATTGGGTCTTGTCCATTACATCATTCTCCTAATGATGTGATCCCGTTATCAATGACATCCAATGTCCATAGTGAGGAAACCATGACTATCTATTGATCAACGAGCTAGTTAACTAGAGGCTCACTAGGGACATGTTATAGTCTATGTATTCACACATGTATTATGATTTCTGGATAACACAATTGTAGCATGAATAATAGACAATTATCATGAACAAGGAAATATAATAATAATCATTTTATTATTGCCTCTAGGGCATATTTCCAACAAGACATACATCAAGTGTTCTCAAATCTTTAAGACTCAATCCGATAAGATAACTTCGAAGGGGAAACTCAATCCATTACAAGAGAGTAGAGGGGCGAGAAAACATCATAAGATCCAACTATAATAGCAAAGCTCGTGATGCATCAAGATCGTATCACCTCAAGAACACGAGAGAGAGAGAGAGAGATCAAACACATAGCTACTGGTACATACCCTCAGCCCCGAGGGAGAACTACTCCCTCCTCGTCATGGAGAGCACCGGGATGATGAAGATGGCCATCGAAGAGGGATTCCCGCTTCGGTAGGGTGCCAGAACGGGTCTAGATTGGCTTTCGGTGGCTACGGAGGCTTCTGGCGGCGGAACTCCCAATTTATTGTGCTCCCCAATCGTTTTAGGGTATATGGAGATATATAGGAGGAAGAAGTGCGTCAGGGGGGCCACGAGGGGCCCACGAGGGTGGAGGGCGCGCCCAGGGGGGTGGGCGCGCCCCCTGCCTCGTGGCTTCCTTGTTGCTTCCCTTACATGGACTCCAAGTCTCCCGGGTTGCTTTCCTTCCAAAAATAAGTTCCGTGAAGTTTCAGGTCAATTGGACTCCGTTTGATTTTCCTTTTCTGCGGTACTCTAAAACAAGGAAAAACAGAAACTGACACTGGGCTCTAGGTTAATAGGTTAGTCCCAAAAATCATATAAAATAGCATATAAATGCATATAAAACATCCAAGGTTGATAATATAATAGCATGGAACAATAAAAAATTATAGATACGTTGGAGACGTATCAGCATCCCAAGCTTAATTCATGCTCGTCCTCGAGCAGGTAAATGATAAAAACAGAATTTTTGATGTGGAATGCTACCTAACATATTCATCATGTATTTCTCTTTATTGTAGCAAGAATATTCAGATCCATAAGATTCAAGACAAAAGTTTAATATTGACATAAAAATAATAATACTTCAAGCATACTAACAAAGCAATCATGTCTTCTCAAAATAGCATGGCCAAAGAAAGTTATCCCTACAAAATCATATAGCCTAGCTATGCTCCATCTTCACCACACAACGTATTTAAATCATGCACAACCCCGATGACAAGCCAAGCAATTGTTTCATACTTTTGATGTTCTCAAACTTTTTCAATCTTCACGCAATACATGAGCGTGAGCCATGGACATAGCACTATAGGTGGAATAGAATGGTGGTTGTGGAGAAGACAAAAAGGGAGAAGATAGTCTTACACCAACTAGGCATATCAACGGGCTATGGAGATGCCCATCAATAGATATCAATGTGAGTGAGTACGGATTGCCATGCAACGGATGCACTAGAGCTATAAGTATATGAAAGCTCAACAAAAAGAACTAAGTGGGTGTGCATCCAACTCGCTTGCTCACAAAGACCTAGGGCATTTTGAGGAAGCCCGTCATTGGAATATACAAGCCAAGTTCTATAATGAAAGATTCCCACTAGTATATGAAAGTGACAAGATAGGAGACTCTCTATCATGAAGATCATGGTGCTACTTTGAAGCACAAGTGTGGTAAAAGGATAGTAGCATTGCCCCTTCTATATTTTCTCTCATTTTTTTATTTGGGCCTTCTCTTTTTTATGGCCTCTTTTCTCTTTTTTTATTTGGGCTTCTTTGGCCTCTTTTATTTTTTTTATTTTCGTCCGGAGTCTCATCCCGACTTGTGGGGGAATCATAGTCTCCATCATCCTTTCCTCACTGGGACAATGCTCTAATAATGATGATCATCACACTTTTATTTACTTACAACTCAAGAATTACAACTCGATACTTAGAACAAGATATGACTCTATATGAATGCCTCCGGCGGTGTACCGGGATGTGCAATGACTCATGAGTGACATGTATGAAAGAATTATGAATGGTGGCTTTGCCACAAATACAATGTCAACTACATGATGATGCAAAGCAATATGACAATGATGGAACATGTCATAATAATAGAACAGTGGAAAGTTGCATGGCAATATATCTCGGAATGGCTATGGAAATGCCATAATAGGTAGGTATGGTGGCTGTTTTGAGGAAGGTATATGGTGGGTTTAAGGTACCGACGAAAGTTGCGCGGTACCAGAGAGGCTAGCAATGGTGGAACGATGAGAGTGCGTATAATCCATGGACTCAACATTAGTCATAAAGAACTCACATACTTATTGCAAAAAATTATTAGTTATCGAAACAAAGTATTACGTGCATGCTACTAGGGGGATAGATTGGTAGGAAAAGACCATCGCTCGTCCCCGACCGCCACTCATAAGGAAGACAATCAATAAATAAATCATGCTCCGACTTCATCACAGCGGTTCACCATACGTGCATGCTACGGGAATCACAAACTTTAACACAAGTATCTCTAAAATTCACAACTACTCACTAGCATGACTCTAATATTAGCATCCTCATATCTCAAAACAATCATCAAGTATCAAACTTCTCATAGTATTCAATGCACTTTATATGAAAGTTTTTATTATATCCCTCTTGGATGCCCATCATATTAGGACTAAATTCATAACCAAAGCAAACTACCATGCTGTTCTAAAGACTCTCAAAATAATATAAGTGAAGCACGAGAGTTCATCTATTTCTATAAAATAAAACCACCACCATGCTCTAAAAGGGTATAAGTGAAGCACTAGAGCAAATGTCAAACTACTCCGAAAGATATAAGTGGAGATCAATGAGTAGTCTAATAATTATGCAACTATGTGAAGACTCTCTAACATTTAAGAATTTCAGATCTTGATACTTTATTCAAACAGCAAGCAAAACAAAAAATAAAATAAATTGACGCTCCAAGCAAAACACATATCATGTGGTAAATAAAAATATAGCTCCAAGTAAAGTTACCGATGAACGAAGACGAAAGAGGGGATGCCATCCGGAGCATCCCCAAGCTTAGGCTTTTGGTTGTCCTTGAATATTAGCTTGAGGTGCCTTGGGAATCCCCAAGCTTAGGCTCTTGCCACTCCTTATTCCATAGTCCATCGAATCTTTACCCAAAACTTGAAAACTTCACAACACAAAACTTAATAGAAAACTCGTAAGCTCCGTTAGTATAAGAAAATAAATCACCACTTAGGTACTGTTGTGAACTCATTCTTTATTTATATTTATGTTAAACCTACTGCATTCCAACTTCTCTATGGTTTATAAGCTCCTTTACTAGCCATGGATTCATCAAAATAAGCAAACAACACATGGAAAACAGATTCTGTCCAAAAACAGAACAGTCTGTAGTAATCTGGATCAAATGTATACTTCTGGAACCCCAAAAATTCTAAAATAAATATCTCGACGTGAGGAATTTATCTATTAATCACCTGCAAAAAAAAACTAAATATCACTTTCGAAATAAAAATGGCAGCAGTTCTCGTGAGAGCTAAAGTTTCTGTTTCTTACAGCAAGATCAACAAGACTTTCCCCAAGTCTTCCCAACGGTTCTACTTGGCACAAACACTAATTAAAACATAAACCACATCTAAACAGAGGCTAGACAAATTATTTATTACTAAACAGGAGCAAAAATCAAGGAGCTAAAATAAAATTGGGTTGCGTCCCAACAAGCGATATCGTTTAACGCCCCTAGCTAGGCATGATGATTTCAATGATGCTCACATAAAAGATAAGAATTGTAACATAAAGAGGGCATCATGAAGAATATGACTAGCACATTTAATCATAACCCACTTCCTATTCATAGGGATTTTGTGAGCAAACAACTTGTGGGAACAAGAATCAACTTGCATAAGAAGGTAAAACAAGTATAACTTCAAAACTTTAAGCACATAGAGAGGAAACTTGATATTATTGCAATTCCTACAAGCATATGTTCCTCCCTCATAATAATTTTCAGTAGCATAATGAATGAATTCAACAATGTAACCAGAACCTAAAGCATTCTTTTCATGATCTACAAGCATAGAAAATTTACTACTCTCCAGATAAGAAAAATTCTTCTCATGAATAATAGTGGGAGCAAACTCAACAAAGTAACTATCATGGGATTGAAAATTGAAATCAAGATGACAAGTTTCATTGTTATCATTATTCTTTAAAGCATACATGTCATCACAATAATCATCATAGATAGTAGGCATGCTTTCATCATAATAAATTTGCTCATCAAAACTTGGGGGACAAAAAATATCATCTTCATCAAACATAGCTTCCCCAAGCTTGTGGCTTTGCATATCATTAGCATCATAGATATTCAAGGAATTCATACTAACAACATTGCAATCATGCTCATCATTCAAATATTTAGTGCCAAACATTCTAATGCATTCTTCTTCTAGCACTTGAGCACAATTATCGGAATCCTTATTTTCATGATAGATATTAAAAAAGATGAAGCATATGAGGTACCCTTAATTCCATATTTTTTGTAATTTTATTTTATAAACTAAACTAGTGATAAAATAAGAAACAAAAAGATTCGATTGCAAGATCTAAAGATATACCTTCAAGCACTCACCTCCCTGGCAACGGCGCCAGAAAAGAGCTTGATGTCTACTACACAACCTTCTTCTTGTAGACGTTGTTGGGCCTCCAAGTGCAGAGGTTTGTAGGACAGTAGCAAATTTCCCTCAAGTGGATGACCTAAGGTTTATCAATTCGTAGGAGGCGTAGGATGAAGATGGTCTCTCTCAAGAAACCCTGCAACCAAATAACAAAGAGTCTCTTGTGTCCCCAACACACCCAATACAATGGTAAATTGTATAGGTGCACTAGTTCAGCGAAGAGATGGTGATACAAGTGGTATATGGATGGTAGATAAAGGTTTTTGTAATATGAAAATATAAAAACAGCAAGGTAACTAATGATAAAAGTGAGCGTAAACGGTATTGCAATGCGTGGAAATAAGGCCTAGGGTTCATACTTTCGCTAGTGCAAGTTCCCTCAACAATAATAACATAATTGGATCACATAACCATCCCTAAACATGCAACAAAGAGTCACTCCAATGTCACTAATAGCGGAGAACAAACAAAGAGATTATGGTAGGGTACGAAACCACCTGAAAGTTATTCTTTCCAATCAATCCGTTGGGCTATTCCTATAAGTGTCTCAAACAGCCCTAGATTTCGTACTAGAATAACACCTTAAGACACAAATCAACCAAAACCCTAATGTCACCTAGATACTCCAATGTCACCTCAAGTATCCGTGGGTGAGGGAGTCCTGGATTAGGGGGTGTTCGGATAGCCGAACTATACCTTCAGCCGGACTCCTGGACTATGAAGATACAAGATTGAAGACTCTGTCCCGTGTCCGGAAGGGACTTTCCTTGGCGTGGAAGGCAAGCTTGGCGATGCGGATATTTAGATCTCCTACCATTGTAACCGACTCTATGTAACCCTAACCCTATCCGTGTCTATATAAACCGGAGGGTTTTAGTCCATAGGACAACATACACATCAACAATCATACTGTAGGCTAGCTTCTAGGGTTTAGCCTCCTCGATCTCGTGGTGGATCTACTCTTGCACTACCCATATCATCAATATTAATCAAGCAGGACGTAGGGTTTTACCTCCATCGAGAGGGCCCGAACCTGGGTAAAACTTCGTGTCCCTTGCCTCCTGTTACCATCCAGCCTAGACGCATAGTTCGGGACCCCCTACCCGAGATCCGCCGGTTTTGAAACCGACATTGGTGCTTTCATTGAGAGTTCCTCTATGTCGTCGCCGTCAGGCTCGATGGCTCCTACGATCATCGATAGCGATGCAGTCTAGGGTGAGACCTTCCTCCCCGGACAGATCTTCGTCTTCAGCGGCTTCGCACTGCGGGCCAATTCACTTGGCCACTTGGATCAGATCGAAAGCTACGCCCCTGGCCGTCAGGTCAGATTTGGAAGTTTAAACTACATGGCTGACATCCGCGGGGACTTGATCCTCGACGGATTCGAGCCACTTCCGAGCGCGCCGCACTGTCCCGACGAGCATGATCTAGCTCTGCCGCCGAACAGTGCCCTGGAGTCCGCACCGGCATTGGCTTCGATCCTTAATTCAGAGCCAACTGCGCTGATCAAGGATGGGCGGTTGGACGCCGCCTCGGGGGCTGCGATCCCAACGACGATTGAGCCGAACACCAGCCCCGCACTCCACGAGACTCGTGACTCCAAGGAGCCGGACTCCTTTCCGGACTCCGAACCCTCTGCGCCCCAGCCAATCGAATCCGATTGGGCGCCGATCATGGAGTTTACTGCCGCGGACATCTTTCAGCACTCGCCTTTTGGTGATATTCTGAAGTCACCGAAGTCTCTTTCTTTATCAGGAGAGCCCTGGCCGGACTACGACCAGCAAGGTTGGGATTCGGATGATGAAGAAATTCAAAGCCCACCCACCACCCACTTTGTAGCCACTGTCGACGACTTAACCAACATGCTCGACTTCGACTCCGAAGACATCGACGGTATGGACGCCGATGAAGGAGATGATGAAGAACCAGTGCCTACTAGGCCCTGGAAAGCCACCTCGTTGTATGACATATACATGGTGGACACCCCAAAAGAGGGAGACGACGATGGAACATCGGAGGATGACCCCTCCAAGAAACAGCCTAAGCACCGATGTCAGCGGCGCCGCTCAAAATCGCGCCAAAACAAACACGGTGATTCCAGCACGGGAGATAATAATACTCCGGAAAGTGCCAAAGAAAACCCCATCCAGCAAGATTTAGCACAGGAGGATGGAGAAACCAGCCCTCATGAGAGAGCGGCAGACAGAGAGGTCTAGGACGATAATTATATGCCTTCCTCCGAAGACGAGGCAAGCCTCGACGACTTCGTCATGCCAAAGGATCCCGTCGAGCAAGAGCGTTTTCAACGCAGGCTTATGGCCACGGTAAGAAGCCTCAAGAAAAAATAGCAACTACTGATCAAGATTTGCTAGTCGACAGATGGACTGAAGTCCTTGCGGCCGAAGAGCATAAACTCGAACGCCCCTCCAAGAGCTACCCAAAGTGCAGGTTGCTACCCCAATTAGAGGAGGAAGCACTTGATGCGGCCGACCGGCCACCTCGTGGCCGCGATAGAGAGGCCTCTCGGCCCTCCACTCAAGCCGCACCCCATACCAAGGCACGGGACTATGCGCCGGACCTACGAGACATGTTAGAGGACAAGGCTAGACAAACAAGATCGATCTACGGATCACGTGGGCGCCCCACAGCTCGAGACGGCATCCGTCACGCCGGCCACAAATTCGGCAGGGCCGAACACAATAGACAAAGCTCATTGGAGCTACATCATGATATAGCCCAGTACAGAGGCGCCGCACACCCACTGTGCTTCATAGACGAAATGATGGATCATCAAATCCCCGAGGGTTTCAAACCCGTAAACATCAAATCATATGATGGCACAACAGATCCTGCGGTATGGATTGAGGATTATCTCCTTCATATCCACATGGCCCGCGGCGATGATTTCCACGCTATCAAATACCTCCCACTCAAGCTTAAAGGACCAGCTCGGCATTGGCTTAACAGCTTGCCAACAGGATCAATCAGTTGTTGGGAGGACCTGGAAGCCGCATTCCTCGACAATTTCCAGGGCACTTATGTGCGACCCCCAGACGCCGATGACCTAAGTCACGTAATTCAGCAGCCAGATGAATCGGCCAGGCAATTCTGGACACGGTTCCTAACAAAGAAAAATCAAATAGTCGATTGTCCGGACGCCGAGGCCCTAGCAGCCTTCAAGCACAATATCCATGACGAGTGGCTGGCCCGGCACCTTGGACAGGAAAAGCCAAAATCTATGGCAGCACTCACGACACTCATGACCCGCTTTTGCACGGGAGAAGACAGCTGGCTTGCTCGTAGCAACAATATAACCAAGAACCCTGGTAATTCGGACACCAGGGACAGTAGTGGCAGGTCGCGTCGCAACAAACAGAAGCGCCGCATTAACGGTGACAATGCAGATGATACGACAGTTAATGCCGGATTCAGAGGCTCTAAATCCGGTCAGCGGAAAAAGCCATTCAAAAGGAATCCTAGGGGCCCGTCCAGTTTGGACTGAATACTCGACCGCTTATGCCAGATACATGGCACCCCTGAAAAGCCGGCCAATCACACCAACATGGATTGTTGGGTGTTCAAGCAGGCAGGCAAGCTAAACGCCGAAAACGAAGACAAGGGGCTGCATAGCGATGACGAGAGGAGCCCCCACCGCCGAACAACAAGGGACAGAAGGGTTTCCCCCCACAAATGCGGACGGTGAACATGATATATGCAACCCACATCCCCAAGAGGGAGCGGAAGCGCGCGTTAAGGGACGTATACGCGATAGAGCCAGTCGCCCCAAAGTTCAACCCATGGTCCTCCTGCCCGATCACCTTTGATCGAAGGGACCACCCCACTAGCACCCGCCACGGCGGCTTCGCCGCATTGGTTCTAGACCCAATTATTGACGGATTTCATCTCACTAGAGTCCTTATGGACGGTGGCAGCAGCCTGAACCTGCTTTACCAGGATACAGTGCGGAAAAGGGGCATAGATCCCTCGAGGATTAAGCCCACCAAAATGACCTTTAAAGGCGTAATACCAGGTGTAGAGGCCAACTGTACAGGCTCAGTCACACTTGAAGTGGTCTTCGAATCTCCGGATAATTTCCGAAGCGAGGAGTTAATCTTCGACATAGTCCTGTTTCGCAGTGGTTATCACGCACTGCTCGGGCGAACCGCATTCGCTAAGTTCAATGCGGTACCGCATTACGCATACCTTAAGCTCAAGATGCCAGGCCCTCGAGGAGTAATTACGGTCAATGGAAACACCGAATGCTCCCTACGAACGGAGGAGCACACGGCGGCCCTTGCAGCGGAAGTACAAAGCAGCCTCTCCAGGCATTTCTCTAGTCTGGCGACTAAGCAACCGGACACCGTCAAGCGCGCCCGGAGTAACCTAAAACAAGACCACCTGGCACGATCCGAGCAGGCATAGCAATGCGGCCCCAACCCCAACCCTCGGAAAAAGGGGACGTCAGTAGTTCGCATACATAACTACGCTCTAGAGATACCATGGGCACAGGGGGAGGGGCACCATCACGGCACACCCAAAACACGGCTTCAACCGTACCAGGGGCTGCCGATTTTTTAATTTTCTCTTACTTTCAGGACTCCACTCTTCGGAAGGCCTGTTCGGCAGTTCAATTGCCGCACAAACGATGCAAGAACCAGGGAAGCAGATGAGCCGCGCCGCATTATGGAACTCCCAGGTTGTCTCTATCACGAGCAGTATACCTGTTTCGCATATTATTCCGCAGCTTGCCCCTGGAGCGGACATGTTACATAGTCCAACCTTTTGCTTATCACATTATTTGTATCATTCTGCTTTGATCGTAGCTCTTTTTAATAAACAATGCATAGCTTTTGTCTATTTTTGCATTACTCTTTTTTTATATATTTATATATGTTCCTTAATGACATGTTGCACCCGTACACTTTGGTACGGCCAAAATACGCCAGGGGCTTCAGTACCCCTCAACATGGTGTGAGAAGTCCGAACACTTTAACAAGTACGGCACCCCGAACTTATAGCATTATATGCATCGGCTCCGAATCATGTCTTGGGTCAATAGTTGGGTTTGCCCGGCTCCTATGTTTTGGTGCCTTACGTTCCGCTATATCGGCTAAGGTAGCACTAGGAGAACCACTGTGATTGTGCCCCGGTTGAGCTGGGTTGAGCACCTCAGTGGAGAAAGCTAAAACTGACCGTCATGATGAGGCGAGAGCTAGTCGCTGTTCGAGAGGTCTTTTCGAGTCCTTAAAGACTTATGCCGCTTAGGGCGAGGAGCCAGTTCTGTCCGGCCAAGGCGTGGATAGCGCCCCGAGCTCGGTCTTCTGAATACCAGGGGCTTCGCCGAAATTTAAAATTATAGAATTCTATGGCTAAGTGAGAGTGTTCACGCATTATAGTCCGATTGCCTTGTTCGTTGGGCTGAGCGCCTCCCTCGAAGGACCCAAACATGGGAAAAAGAGCCCTCAGGTTTATCCCCAAACACCCCAGCACTAGCGGCCCCGGGGCAGAAGCCGATGACTTGCCATCTCTCAGAATTGATAAACAGCCGCACAGAAGGTAATATTTTAAATTCAAACAGCATTGCTTAAGCGCATATGAACAAGTTTTCAGCGCACAGGACAAAATGAGCGAGTTTTATTCAAAAATCACATCCATAGAACATTCATCCGCCACAAGGCGGGCACCCTTCAGAACATCCTTATAATAATTTTTGGGCTTGAGATGCTCTTTCCCCGGCGGTGGCCCGTCCTTCACAAGCTTCTCAACATCCAACTTGCCCCAGTGCACCTTCGCACGGGCAAGGACCCTACGGGCACCTTCAATGCAGACGGAGCCCTTGATGACTTCAAGCCTTGGACAGGCCTCCACCAGCCGCCGCACCAGCCCGAAATAGCTCCCAGGCTAAGCCTCTCCAGGCCACAGCCGAACTATGAGGCCCTTCATGGCCTGTTCGGCCGCCTTGTGGAGCTCGACCAGTTGCTTCAACTGGTCACTCAGGGGCACGAGGTGTCCAGCCTCAGCGTACTGAGACCAGAACACCTTCTCCGTCAAGCTGCCCTCCTCGGCTCGATAGAATGCGGCGGCATCAGATATACTCCGAGGAAGATCTGCGAACGCGCCTGGAGAACTCCGGATTCAGGTAAGTGACAAGTAACTCACGCTTATGTGTTTACTTTGCATAAAGAATGCCTTACCCGCCGTTATCTTCTTCACCTCATCCAACTCCTGGAGGGTCTTCTGGGATTCGGCCTTGGCAGACTTGGCACTTTCAGTAGCCGCCGCGAGCTCGGACACTCGCGTCCTTGAGTCACGCTCCAAACTCTCATGTTTTTCCATGAGAGCCTGGAGCTCTTGCCGCACCTTGCCAACCTCGGCCTCATACTTTTCTCGCTCAGTGCGCTCCGCGGCCGACCTCTTCTCGGCCTCGAGCAGCGCTTGCTTCAGGGTCGCCACCTCAGACGTGGCCCCTACAATAGCCACGATACTCCTATCATTTTTCGCAATTGCACCTTTTTATACACATTTATACAAGGTATTTTCTTACCTTCACTATCCTCGAGCTGCTTCTTGGCACGTCCGAGCTCTTGCTCGGACCGCTCGAGGTCCTGCTTTAGCACGTCCACTTCCGCAGTCAGTGCGGCGGACGCCAGCAGGGAAGCCTGCACACGCATATTGACTTCTTTTTGTTAGACTCCTGCGAATTTTATTTGATCCTCTATTCGGCTTTTCTTCCCAAACGCCAAACAGAGCATCAGGGGCTACAGTCTATGCGGTAATGTTATTTACACATTCTTTACTTACCTCTAAGCCTGTTAAAAGGCTTGTACAAGCTTCAGTCAGTCCGCTCTTGGCGGACTGAACCTTCTGGACCACCGCACTCATAATAGTGCGGTGCCCCTCATCGAGGGAGGCGCCTTGGAGCGCCTCCAACAGATCGTCCGGCACCTCCGGATGGACGAAGGTCGCCGGCGCGACGGGCTTGCTCCTCTTGGAAGGAGGTCCCCCACCGGACTCTGGAACCTTTCAAGGTTCCGGAGCGGTGTCCGGCCTAGGGCCGGACTTGGAGCCCTGGGGGGTTTCGTCCCCTTTACTCCTGGAGTCCGGGAGTTCGCCTTGCAGCGCCTCCAGGACCACCTCCTCCTGGATTGGAACTTGCTGGGACAACACTTCGGTGTCGTCCGTAGGGCGGGGAGAGGAAGCCGTCGGAAGCGAGTTCATGTCCGACGAGTCCAGTGAGCCGCTCGACGACGCGTCGAGCCGGTCTTTGGGTGGGCTGCATAAATATATCCGACATAAGGGAAAGCTGTGCAATAATCAAATACTATGAAATCACTTCGGTATCCGGATACTTACAATTTTGCCAGTGGCTTGGCCCTGGGCGGCCACTCTTCTTCGCCGTCGTCGGCGTTGGTGGAGTAGTCCAGAGGAGGGGTTCTCGCCTTCTTGGACCCTTCGGCCTCCCCAGTTGGGGCGGCCTTCCTTTTCTTCCCTTCCCCCGCTGGAGGGGGAGGGGTCTCTTCTTCCTCCTCCTCATCTTCATGGGAGGAGTGCGTCTTGGATTCGTCGGATGATGAATCCGACACCTCCGGGCATCGGGCACTCTTTCGATTCCCCGTGGCCTTCTTCTTGGCCTTCTTCTCCGGCACCACATAGGGTGCCGGAACCAGCAGCTTCGCCAATTGAGCATCCGCTGGGCCTTCGGGCAAAGGAGCCGGATAGTTGATCTGTCCGGACGTCACCTGCCAATCCTGTCAAAGGAAAAGGAGCTTAGACTCCGCATAGAGTCAAACTATGAAACACTGATACACTATAAAAGGAAAAAAATAGCTTACCGCAAGAGCGTCACGCTGTACACTGAATCCGCGATCCTCAGTAGCGGATGCGGGAGCCACGCGCCCTTAAAGAGCACCTTCCAGGCATCTTCGTACGTCGTGTCAAAGAGCCTGCTCAAAGTTTGGTGCCGCGCCGGGTCGAACTCCCACAGGTTGAAAGCCCGTTGTTGGCACGGGAGGATCAAGCGGATGAGCATAACCTGGACTACGTTGACAAGTTTGAGCTTCTTGTCCGCCAGGGTTTTGATGCATGTTTGGAGTCCGGTCAGCTCTCCTTTTTTGCCCCACGACAAGCCCGTCTCTTTCCAGGACGTGAGCCGCATTGGGGGTCTGGACCGAAACTCAGGGGGTGCGACCCATTTGGTGTCGCGCGGCTCGGTGATGTAAAACCACCCCGATTGCCACCCCTTCAGGGTCTCTACAAAGGAGCCCTCGAGCCAGAGGACGTTGGCCATCTTGCCAACCATGGCACCTCCGCACTCTGCCTGGTTGCCGCGCACCACCTTCGGCTTGACGTTGAAATTCTTGAGCCATAGGCCGAAATGGGGGCGGATGCGGAGGAAAGCCTCGCACACGACGATAAACACCGAGATGTTGAGGACAAAATTCGGGGCCAGATCGTGGAAATCCAGGCCGTAGTAGAACATGATCCCCCGGACAAAAGGGTGTAGAGGGAAGCCCAGTCCACGGAGGAAATGGGTGAGGAACACCACCCTCTCATGGGGCCTGGGAGTGGGGATGAGCTGCCCCGTTTCGGGAAGCCGGTGCGCAATGTTGCTAGCCAGATATCCGGCCTTCCTCAGCTTTTTGATGTGTCCCTCCATGACGGAGGAGACCATCCACTTGCCTCCCGCTCCGGACATGGCTGGAGAAGGTCGAGGTGAGGAGTGCGGACTTGGGCGCTGGAGCTCGAGTGCGCAAGAATGGATAAACAAAGGAGGAAGAAGGCATAGGTGAAAAGGTGGATCCTTATCCCCTTATATGGGTGGACGCAACTACATGTCCCCACCAGCCTAGTAAAACTCGCTTATCTCCCAAGCGCCGTAATCAAAGGCGCAGTTGGGTTACCCACGCCCGTATTGATGAGAATCCCGGAATAAGGGGACACGATCTCTGCTTTAACAAGACGTGCCAAGGAAACTGCCTCACATAACGCACTAAGATGGGACAGTAAAACGGTTTGAATAAAAGCTTGGCCGTGGTGTGATGTCACACTACGAAATACGTCAGCAGATTAGATTTGTGTAAATATTATTCTCTCTATGGCAATATGTGGAAACTTATTTTGCAGAGCCGGACACTATCTTTGTGTTCAAAATCTTCTATGAAGTACTTGGAGGAGGAACCCGCCTTGCAATGTCGAAGACAATTTGCGCGCCGGACTCGTCGTCATTGAAGCCTGGTTCAGGGGCTACTGAGGGAGTCCTAGATTAGGGGGTGTTCGGATAGCCGAACTATACCTTCAGCCGGACTCCTGGACTATGAAGATACAAGATTGAAGACTCCATCCCGTGTCCGGAAGGGACTTTCCTTGGCGTGGAAGGCAAGCTTGGCGATGCGGATATTTAGATCTCCTACCATTGTAACCGACTCTATGTAACCCTAACCCTATCCGGTGTCTATATAAACCAGAGGGTTTTAGTCCGTAGGACAACATACACATCAACAATCATACCGTAGGATAGCTTCTAGGGTTTAGCCTCCTCGATCTCGTGGTAGATCTACTCTTGTACTACCCATATCATCAATATTAATCAAGCTGGACGTAGGGTTTTACCTCCATCGAGAGGGCCCAAACCTGGGTAAAACTTCGTGTCCCTTGCCTCCTGTTACCATCCAGCCTAGACGCACAGTTCGGGACCCCCTACCCGAGATCCGCCGGTTTTGACACCGACAGTGGGTATGATTATATGATATGCACCACACAATCTCAGATTCATCTATTCAACCAACACATAGAACCTCAAAAAGTTCCCCAAAGTTCCTACTAGAGAATCACGACGAAAATGTGTGCCAACCCCTATGCATAGGTTCATGGGCGGAACCCGCAAGTTGATCACCAAAACATACATCAAGTGAATCACGTGATATCCCATTGTCACCACAGATACGCACGGCAAGACATACATCAAGTGTTCTCAAATCTTTAAGACTCAATCCGATAAGATAACTTCGAAGGGGAAACTCAATCCATTACAAGAGAGTAGAGGGGGGAGAAAACATCATAAGATCCAACTATAATAGCAAAGCTCGCGATACATCAAGATTGTATCACCTCAAGAACACGAGAGAGAGAGAGATCAAAACATAGCTACTGGTACATACCCTCAGCCCCGAGGGAGAACTACTCCCTCCTCGTCATGGAGAGCACCGGGATGGTGAAGATGGCCACCGAAGAGGGATTCCCCCTCCGGCAGGGTGCCGGAACGGGTCTAGATTGGCTTTCGGTGGCTATGGAGGTTTCTGACAGCGGAACTCCCGATCTATTGTGCTCCCCGATCGTTTTAGGGTATATGGAGATATATAGGAGGAAGAAGTGCGTCAGGGGGGCCACGAGGGGCCCACAAGGGTGGAGGGCGCGCCCAGGGGGGTGGGCGTGCCCCCTGCCTCGTGGCTTCCTTGTTGCTTCCCTTACGTGGACTCCAAGTCTCCCGGGTTTCTTTCCTTCCAAAAATAAGTTCCGTGAAGTTTCAGGTCAACTGGACTCTGTTTGATTTTCCTTTTCTGTGATACTCCAAAACAAGGAAAAAACAGAAACAGGCACTGGGCTCTAGGTTAATAGGTTAGTCCCAAAAATCATATAAAATAGCATATAAATGCATATAAAACATCCAAGGTTGATAATATAATAGCATGGAACAATCAAAAATTATAGATACGTTGGAGACGTATCAGTGTTCGGTCAGTTCGGTTAGACCGAGGGTGAACGCCGAATTCACCGAACCAATTTCGGTTTTCCACACATCCAAACCGATCTTACGACCGAAATTTTCGGTTTCGGTGCCGGTTATTTCGGTTCAGGAGATCGGTTTTCGGGTTATATGCCCGCCCCTACTTCTGTGTGCTCTACGTCCTCATGTCCCGGCCCTCAAGCGAGCTCAGCCGCCGCTGGTATGCTAGGTCGCGATGCTGTGGTCAAGGCCAGGGGGTGAGGGCTGGAGAGCCAGTAAGAGCTCCTGAGTCACGATGCTTAGGATCCCCCCTTTTAACGCGCAAGCGAAGCGCATGGGAGAAGAGAGAGAGAGAGAGAGAGAGAGAGAGAGAGAGAGAGAGAGAGAGCCCGTGGTACCGCCTGCTGTAGTCCTTAGGAGGTTCCTGCAAGTTAGCGCGAGGAAGGGCACAAATTGCCATGGTGATTTCCAGTCCGCCATTGGTTGCTTCGCAAGGGGGTGAAGGCACTGAGGGCCTGGTAATGTGACGTGCGCGGGCATGCCGTGAGCCAGAGCTCGACCGCTCAGATTTGTTAGCGCTGCAGGGACGGACCCGAGCACAAGCGCCGTGCCGGTGTGAGAGGTTCCCGTGGCGGGTGATAATCAAGCAGGCAGTGGTGACCATAGATAGATTATGCATGAAAAGCAGACTGGCCTAGGTAAGTGCAAGAACGATACATGCCACTGGGTCGGACCCGAGCGGCCTGGGGATGATGCAGCCCGAGGGGCGCCCCAGTAGGGTGAACCAAAGATGTAAGAGGATACATGCCGCAGGGATAGACCCACGCGGCCTGGGAATGATGCAGCCCAAGGGGCGCTCCCAGCTAAATAAACTTGGAAAATATCACTTGGTTTGGTTGTCGAAGGAGTGTCGGGGTAGCTGAAGACACGTGGCGAAGAAGTCACTCCCCACGAGCCGTCGAGACCCAGAGCCTTGGGAGGCTCTGGAGGCTCAGGTGGCCTCCTAAGGACCATCTCCATCTCCACCAGGACTGCGTGATGCCTGGCCTCCTGATCTGCCAGGATTCTCCGCAGGTTGTGCTGGAAGGTGGCCGCCACGCTCAGCAGGCCGAACGGCATGCGAACATAGCTGTGAGGCAGACCCTCACACTGGCCGGCACGCGAAGGCCAGAAGCGCTCCTGAGATGTGGCCCTGTTGAGCCCCGGGATGTCGATGCAGACGCGCAGCTCACCACCCTCGCCTGGATGGAGAGCAGCGCTAGGTGGGCGGCGGTCATCGCGTATTGCTCTTGCTTCCTGAAGATCTTGAGTGGTCTTGGTGATGAACTCCTGAGCGCCGGGCGCTCCTCGCCCGGTGTCCTCTTGAGGGAAACGTGTCGCGAAGCACGCCTCCACATGGTGCCCAAGCGCCTCCCTCGTGATGTTGGCCAGGTCAGAGGCCCTCCAGAAGAGATCTCCCGAGCCCTGCCCGAGGAGGGCGCCGGGCACGCCTCCCTATGTGAGGGAGGAAGGCACCCCAGGCGCGGGCGCAGATCCTGAGGTGGCGCCGCTGGAGGCGCCGCTCCCCTAAGGCCCAGTGCGGAGTAGCTGCTTCCTCTTCTTGGGGTTGGCCTCAGGAGGGTACTGCATATATGCCCTGTCAGGGTCTTCGACTACTGCAGCTTGGAAGGCACGCTCGAGGGAGCACACCGCGTCTCTTTCTTCCCAGGGGACTGTGATGAATCCGCCGCTTCCCCGGCATCTTGAAGACGTTGTAGCCATGGTGGGTGACTGCCATGAATTTGGCTAGCGCTGGGTACCCGAGAATGGCGTTGTACGATAGGCGGATGTGGGCGACGTCGAAGTCGACGAGCTCGGTGTGGTAGCTGTCGCGCTGACCGAAGGTGATAGGGAGACGAACTTGCCCTATCGGGGTGGTGGAGCCGTCTATCACTCCTGAGAAAGGCTTGGTGGGCTGGAGCTGATCGTATGGCACTTGAAGGCTGTCGAACGTCTCGACGGACAGGACACTGAGCCATGGGCCGCCATCGATGAGGGTCTTGGTGACTTGGACGTTGCTGATGACGGGTGAATAGAGCATCGGGAGGACGCCGGCGGTTGCCGCGCATTTGAGCTGGTCCGCCAAGCTAAAGGTGATGGCGTACTTGGACCATCTGAGCGGGCTCGTGGCCTCGAGCTTGGGGAGGGCTGCATTCACCTCGTGAGAGAACTGCTTGAAGATGCACTAGGAAGCTGGGGCTTGAGCGCCACACAAGAAGCAGGCGATGGCACGCGGCTCCTGGAAGCCCCCAGCCCCTTCGTCCTGCTGGTGGTCGTCATTCCTCCTTGGTGGCGGCTGCAGCAGAGGGAGACTAGGGTTGCCCTGAGGGTGGTCCTCGCAAGGCTGGTCTCTCCAAACGCCCTCGCGAGGCTGGTCCTGCCAGCGGTCCTCGTGAGGCTGGTCCTGCCAGCCCTGGCGAGGGCCGCGGTCGTCCCTACGTCCTCCACCTCGTCCACCTCCTCGGCTGTAGCACCGCTCGTTGTGCTCGGGGCGTCGACCAAAGCGTCCATCTCGAATGGCCGTGAGCTCTTGACAATCGTTGGTGTTGTGGCTTGATACGTCTCCAACGTATCTATAATTTTTGATTGCTCCATGCTATTATATTATCTATTTTGGATGCTAATGGGCTTTATTTTACACTTTTATATCATTTTTGGGACTAACCTATAAACCGGAGGCCCAGCCCTAATTGCTGTTTTTTTGCATATTTCAGTGTTTCGCAAAAAATGAATATCAAACGGAGTCCAAACGGAATGAAACCTTCGGGAACGTGATTTTCTCAACAAACGTGATCCAGGAGACTCGGAGTGGGCGTCAAGAAACAATCGAGGAGGCCATGAGGCAGGGGGCGCGCCTACCCCTGGGCGCGCCCTCCACCCGCGTGGGCCCCTCGTTGCTCCACCGACCTACTTCTTCCTCCTATATATATCCACGTACCCCCCAAACATCCAGGAGCACCACGAAAACCTAATTCCACTGGCGCAACCTTTTGTACCCGAGAGATCCCATCTTGGGGCCTTTTCCGGAGCTCCGCCGGAGGGGGCATTGATCATGGAGGGCCTCTACATCAACTCCATGGCCTCTCCGGTGATGTGTGAGTAGTTTACTTCAGACCTTCGGGTCCATAGTTATTAGCTAGATGGCTTCTTCTCTCTCTTTGGATCTCAATACAAAGTTCTCCTCGATCTTCTTGAAGATCTATTCGGTGTAATCTTCTTTTGCGGTGTGTTTGTCGAGATCCGATGAATTGTGGGTTTATGATCAAGTTTATCTATGAACAATATTTGATTCTCCTCTGAATTCTTTTATGTATGATTGGTTTATCTTTGCAAGTCTCTTTGAATTATCAGTTTGGTTTGGCCTACTAGATTGATCTTTCTTTCAATGGGAGAAGTGCTTAGCTTTGGGTTCAATCTTCCGGTGTCCTTTCCCAGTGACAGCAGGGGCAGCAAGGCACGTATTGTATTGTTGCCATCGAGGATAAAAATATAGGGTTTATATCATATTGCATGAGTTTATCCCTCTACATCATGTCATCTTACTTAAAGCATTACTCTGTTCTTATGAACTTAATACTCTAGATGCATGCTAGATAGCGGTCGATGTGTGGAGTAATAGTAGTAGATGCAGAATCATTTCGGTCTACTTGTCACGGACGTGATGCCTATATACATGATTATACCTAGATATTCTCATAACTATGCTCAATTCTATCAATTGCTCGACAGTAGTTCGTTTACCCACCGTAATACTTATGCTCTTGAGAGAAGCCACTAGTGAAACCTATGGCCCCCGGGTCTATCTTACATCATATTAATCTTCCAACACTTAGTTATTTCTATTGCCGTTTATTTTACTTTGCATCTTTATTTCTCTTTATCATAAAAATACCAAAAATATTATCTTATCATATCTATCATATCTCACTCTCGTAAGTGACCGTGATGGGATTGACAACCCCTTTATCACGTTGGTTGCGAGGTTCTTATTTGTTTGTGTAGGTGCGTGGGACTCGAGCATGATATCCTACTGGATTGATACCTTGGTTCTCAAAAACTGAGGGCAATACTTACGCTACTTTACTGCATCACCCTTTCATCTTCAAGGGAAAACCAACGCAGTGCTCAAGAGGTAGCAAGAAGGATTTCTGGCGCCGTTGTCGGGGAGATTCGTGCCAAGTCAAGTCAAGATTGGGCTCCCGACAACGAGGCATCTCTGGCACCGTTGCCGGGGAGAGTACGCACAAGTCAAGACATACCAAGTACCCATCACAAACTCTTATTCCCCGCATTGCATTATTTACCATTTGCCTCTCGTTTTCCTCTCCCCCACTTCACCCTTGCCGTTTTATTCGCCCTCTCTTTTCCGTTCGTCGCTTTCTTGATTGCCTTGTTGTTATGGCTAGTCCTGTATCTTCTCTGTTGTCTCCCGAGAATGAAGTTCTTAATTTTAAGCAAAGGGAGGGAGAAAATCTAAAAGACGCTTGGTATAGAATTTGTAATGCTCAAAATAGATCTACCAGGAAGCAATCTACTTTCGTTCTTCTCCACAATTTTTATGTAGGTGCTAGTCCTTGGTACAGATATATTCTTGATACCATTACCGGAGGGAATTTCTGGGGCAGCCATACTTTTGATTCTTATAATGCTATGATAGATTTGTTTGGCTCACCACCTCTTTTGGTTAATGGAACTATGTTAAATTTGGAACATGTGATGCAAAGGCTTGAAATTATTGAGAATAAAGTTTCTACTGTAGAGTTGATTGAGAATTTGGATAAAAAGATCCACAACCAAATTACCCAATATGGATCTAACGTGGGAGTTACCCTGAAAAGTTTTAAGGAAAAAGAACCCATATTTAATGAAAGAATAGATCAAGATTCTACTAGAATCGATAAACTTGAGGGAATTATCACCAACTTGGGGTCCGCTTTTTCTTCCGTTAAAAATACCCCAAATCCTCCTACCAAAATTGCCAAGCTTGTTTATGTTCCTAAAAATAAGGGTGAATCCTCTAGTAAGGAAACTGCGGATTTAAAATCAATAAGTGTTCATCCTAATCTTTTTGCTATCATTAAGAAACCGTTTGCTACAACTGATTTTCTTGATTTTGTGCCTAGGAGTTTGATAATTAATAAAAATAAAGAAACTCCTATGGGTTATAGGTGTGTTATTGAAGAATTGCCCACCAAAGATGGCAATACCTAGATCTATCTTCGCTTTTATGCCTAGCTAGGGGCGTTAAACGATAGCGCTTGTTGGGAGGCAACCCAATTTTATTTTTATTCCTTGCTTTTTGCTCCTGTTTAGTAATAAATAATTTATCTAGCCTCTGTTTTGATTGTGTTTTTTGTTTTTAATTAGTGTTTGTGCCAAGTAGAACCGTTGGGAAGACTTGGGGAAAGTCTTTTTGATCTCGCTGTAAAAAACAGAAACTTTAGCACTCACGAGAACTGCTGCCATTTTTATTTGGAGAG
This sequence comes from Triticum aestivum, assembly GCF_018294505.1. Taxonomy (NCBI): domain Eukaryota; kingdom Viridiplantae; phylum Streptophyta; class Magnoliopsida; order Poales; family Poaceae; genus Triticum; species Triticum aestivum. The sequence goes on along the minus strand of NC_057803.1, from coordinate 540,614,523 downwards.
TGATATTTAGTTAATTATTTTTTTCAGATGATTACTAGAGAAATTCCTCACGTCCAGCAATTTATTTTAGAATTTTTGGGGTTCCATAAGTGGTCGAAACCTACAGATTACTACAGACTGTTCTGTTTTTGACAAATTCTGTTTTTCGTGTATTGTTTGCTCATTTTGATGAATCTATGGCTAGTAAAAGAGCTTATAAACCATAGAGAAGTTGGAATACAGTAGGTTTAACACTAATATAAATAAAGAATGAGTTCATTACAGTACCTTGAAGTGGTGTTTTTTTCTTTCACTAACGGAGCTCACGAGATTTTCTATTTTGAGTTTTGTGTTGTGAAGTTTTCAAGTTTTGGGTAAAGATTTGATGGATTATGGAACAAGGAGTGGCAAGATCCCAAGGTTGGGGATTCCCATGGCACCCCAAGGTAAAATTCAAGGACACCAAAAAGCCTAAGCTTGGGGATGCCCCAGAAGGCATCCCCTCTTTCGTCTTTGTCTATCGGTAACTTTACTTGGAGCTATATTTTTATTCACCACATGATATGTGTTTTGCTTGGAGCATCTTGTATGATTCGAGTCTTTGCTTTTTAGTCTTTGCTTTTTAGTTTACACAATCATCCTTGCTGTACACACCTTTTGAGAGAGACTCACATGATTTGAATTTTATTAGAATACTCCATGTGCTTCACTTATATCTTTTGAGCTATATAGTTTTTGCTCTAGTGCTTCACTTATATCTTTTAGAGCACGGCAGTGGTTTTATTTTGTAGAAATAATTGTTCTCTCATGCTTCACTTATATTGTTTTGAGATTCCTTTAGAACAACATGGAAATTTTCTTTTAGGAATAATGTAAAAACTTTCATAGAAGTGCATTGAATACTATGAGAAGTTTGATACTTGATAATTGTTTTGAGATATGGAGATGGTGATATTAGAGTCATGCTAGTTGATTAGTTGTGAATTTGAGAAATACTTGTGTTGAAGTTTGTGATTCCCGTAGCATGCACGTATGGTGAACCGTTATGTGATGAAGTCGGAGCATGATTTATTTATTGATTGTCTTCCTTATGAGTGGCGGTCGGGGACGAGCGATGGTCTTTTCCTACCAATCTATCCCCCTAGGAGCATGCGCGTAATACTTTGTTTCGATAACTAATAGATTTTTGCAATAAGTATGTGAGTTCTTTATTACTAATGTTGAGTCCATGGATTATACGCACTCTCACCCTTCCACCATTGATAGCCTCTCTAGTATCGCGCAACTCTCGCCGGTTCCTTAAACCCACCATATACCTTCCTCAAAACAGCCACCATACCTACCTATTATGGCATTTCCATAGCCATTCCTAGATATATTGCCATGCAACTTTCCACCATTCCGTTATTATGACACGCTTCATCATTGTCATATTGCTTGCATGATCATGTAGTTGACATCGTATTTATGGCAAAGCCATCGCTCATAATTCTTTATACATGTCACTCATGCATCATTGCACATCCCGGTACACCGCCGGAGGCATTCACATAGAGTCATATTTTGTTCTAAGTATTGAGTTGTAATTCTTGAGTTGTAAGTAAATAAAGTGTGATGATCATCATTATTAGAGCATTTTCCCAAGTGAGAAAAGGATGATGGAGTCTATGATTGCCCCACAAGTCGGGATGAGACTCCGGACGAAAATAAAAATAAAAAAAAAGAGGCCAAAAAAGGACCAAATAAAAAAATAAAAAAAGAGAGGAAAAGAGAGAAGGGACAATGCTACTATCCTTTTCCACACTTGTGCTTCAAAGTAGCACCATGATCTTCATGATAGAAAGTCTCATATGATATCACTTTCATATACTAGTGGGAATTTTTCATTATAGAACTTGGCTTGTATATTCCGATGATGGGCTTCCTCAAAATGCCCTAGGTCTTCATGAGCAAGCAAGTTGGATGCACACCCACTTAGTTTCTTTTGTTGAGCTTTCATATACTTATAGCTCTAGTGCATCCGTTGCATGGCAATCCCTACTCACTCACATCGATATCTGTTGATGGGCATCTCCATAGCCCGTTGATACGCCTAGTTGATGTGAGACTATCTTCTACTTTTTGTCTTCTCCACAACCACCATTCTATTTCACATATAGTGCTATATCCATGGCTCACGCTCATATATTGCGTGAAGATTTAAAAAGTTTGAGAACATCAAAAGTATGAAACAATTGCTTGGCTTGTCATCGGGGTTGTGCATGATTTAAATATTTTGTGTGGTGAAGATAGAGCATAGCCAAACTATATGATTTTGTAGGGATAACTTTCTTTGGCCATGTTATTTTGAGAAGACATGATTGCTTAGTTAGTATACTTGAAGTATTATTATTTTTATGTCAATATTAAACTTTTATCTTGAATCTTTCAGACCTGAAAATTCATGCCACAATAAAGAAAAATTACATTGAGAAATATGTTAGAAAGCATTCCACATCAAAAATTCTTCTTTTATCATTTACCTACTCGAGGACGAGCAGGAATTAAGCTTGGGGATGCTTGATACGTCTCCAACGTATCTATAATTTTTGATTGCTCCATGCTATTATATTATCTATTTTGGATGTTAATGGGCTTTATTTTACACTTCTATATCATTTTTGGGACTAACCTATTAACCGAAGGCCCAGCCCAAATTGTTTTTTTGCCTATTTCATTGTTTCGCAGAAAAGGAATATCAAACGGAGTCCAAACGGAATGAAACCTTCGGGAACGTGATTTTCTCAACAAACGTGATCCAGGAGACTTGGAGTGGGCGTCAAGAAACAATCGAGGAGGCCACGAGGCAGGGGGCGCGCCTACCCCCCTGGGCGCGCCCTCCACCCTCGTGGGCCCCTCGTTGCTCCACCGACCTACTTCTTCCTCCTATATATATCCACGTACCCCCAAACATCCAGGAGCACCACGAAAACCTAATTCCACCACCACAACCTTCTGTACCCGAGAGATCCCATCTTGGGGCCTTTTCCGGTGCTCCGCCGGAGGGGGCATTGATCATGGAGGGGCTCTACATCAACTCCATGGCCTCTCCGGTGATGTGTGAGTAGTTTACTTTAGACCTTCGTGTCCATAGTTATTAGCTAGATGGCTTCTTCTCTCTCTTTGGATCTCAATACAAAGTTCTCCTCGATCTTCTTGGAGATCTATTTGATGTAATCTTCTTTTGCGGTGTGTTTGTCGAGATCTGATGAATTGTGGGTTTATGATCAAGTTTATCTATGAACAATATTTGATTCTTCTATGGATTCTTTTATGTATGATTGGTTTATCTTTGCAAGTCTCTTCGAATTATCAGTTTGGTTTGGCCTACTAGATTGATCTTTCTTGCAATGGGAGAAGTGCTTAGCTTTGGGTTCAACCTTGTGGTGTCCTTTCCCAGTGACAGCAGGGGCAGCAAGGCACGTATTGTATTGTTGCCATCGAGGATAAAAGATGGGGTTTATATCATATTGCATGAGTTTATCCCTCTACATCATGCCATCTTACTTAAAGCATTACTCTATTCTTATGAACTTAATACTCTAGATGCATGCTGGATAGCGGTCGATGTGTGGAGTAATAGTAGTAGATGCAGAATCGTTTCGGTCTACTTGTCACCGACGTGATGCCTATATACATGATCATACCTAGATATTCTCATAACTATGCTCAATTCTATCAATTGCTCGAGTAATTCGTTTACCCACCGTAATACTTATGCTCTTGAGAGAAGCCACTAGTGAAAGCTATGGCCCTCGGGTCTATCTTCCATCATATTAATCTTCCAACACTTAGTTATTTCTATTGCCGTTTATTTCTCTTTATCATAAAAATACCAAAAATATTATCTTATCATATCTACCAGATCTCACTCTCGTAAGTGACCGTGAAGGGATTGACAACTCCTTTATCGCGTTGGTTGCGAGGTTCTTATTTGTTTGTGTAGGTGCGTGGGACTCGAGAGTGATCTCCTACTGGACTGATACCTTGGTTCTCAAAAACTAAGGGAAATACTTACGCTACTTTATTACATCACCCTTTCCTCTTCAAGGGAAAACCAACATTGTGCTTAAGAGGTAGCATGGCTGCACACGTTATGGAAGGCGCAGAACGTACTGCTGCCCTTGGATGACTCGGGTAGGTCTCGGCCGTGCTTGGTATATGGCTCTGCCGCGAGTACGGCCACCCCTTTGCGCTTCACGTCCTTGACCTTGGCCTTCTTCTCCTCTGGATCCGCAGCAGGGAGCTCGAGGAGGGAGAGACGCCCCTTCTTAGCTCATGCACACTTGGTTTCTATGTTGAACATCTCCAAAGTCGTGCACAACTCCTCATGGATGGCGAGCTCCTCCTTCATCTTGATGTCGCAGACGCCATCAGAAAACACTGAGATGATGGCCTCATCCGTTACCTTGGGGATCTTCAGGCGCACGCTGTTGAAACACTGGATGTACTTCTGCAGGGTCTCTCTCGGCTGTTGTTTGATGCGGTGCAAGTCACCCGCGGCCGGGGAGGTCGTGAGTGCCCTGGAAGTTGGCGATGAAGCTGTCGTGCATCTGGTCCCAGGAGGAGATCGAGCCTGGGGGCAGGTTCAGGAGCCATGAGCGGGCGCCATCCTTGAGAGCAATGGGAAACCTGTTCGCCATGACCTTTTCGTCGCCGTTGGCCTCCTCTCGATGCTTAGCTCGTAGAGCTGCAAGAACTCCGCAGGGTCATGGGTGCCGTCATAGCGAGGAGGCAGATCCGACTTGAACTTGCCCGGCCAGACGACGCCACGCAGCTCAAGAGTGAAGGCACAACAACCTGCCGTGGCCATCGGGGCTCGTTGTGGAGGCAGAGCTTGATCTTGGTGTCCCTGCACCGCCACGGCAAGTGGCGCATGGCCCTGTCGCGGCAAGCGATCTTGACGTGCTGGTGCTGGGAGCGGTGGAGCATTTTCTTGCGGACGGGGGATCTCTTGACAGCTTCTTTCTTCGTGCGTGGGCACACGGCGCGGTGGATCATGCCGTGGGACCGCACATCTTGGAGCGAGGGTGTCGTCTTGACGCGGAGGAGGCGGAGGCGCTCTGATGTCTACTACACAACCTTCTTCTGTAGACGTTGTTGGGCCTCCAAGTGCAGAGGTTTGTAGGACAGTAGCAAATTTCCCTCAAGTGGATGATCTAAGGTTTATCAATCCGTAGGAGGCTGTAACGCCCTCGATGCGGCTATATCTCCCACGTGTCGAAGCACGGCTTAGAGGAATAACCGCATTGAAAGCAATGTCGCAAGTGAGGTAATCTTCACACAACCCATGTAATACATAAGGGGAAAAGATACATAGTTGGCTTACAATCGCCACTTCACACAAATACATGAATAAAGCATTACATCAACCATATACAATCAGGTCCGACTACGGAACCAAAATAAAAGAAGACTACCCCAAATGCTACACAGATCCCCGATCGACCCCAACTGGGCTCCATTACTGATCAACTAGAACGAAGCAACACAAAGGACAAGATCTTCATAGAGATCCTCCTTGAGCTTGGTTGAGTCACCTGCACGGTATCATCGGCACCTGCAAACTGGTTTTGTAAGTATCTGTGAGTCACGGGGACTCAGCAATCTCACACCCTCGCGATCAAGACTATTTAAGCTTATGGGTAAGGTAAAGGTATGAGGTGGAGCTACAGCAAGCGACTAGCATATTTGGTGGCTAACATATACGCAAAAGAGAGTGAGAAGAGAAGGCAAAGCACGATCGAGAAACTATGATCAAGAAGTGATCCTAGAGCAACCTACGTCAAGCATAAGTCCAACACCGTGTTCACTTCCCGGACTCTGCCGGAAAGAGACCATCACGGTTACACACATGGTTGATGTATTTTAATTAAGGTCAACTTCAGGTTTTCTACAACTGGACATTAACAAATTCCCATCTGCCCATAACCGCGGGCACAACATTCGAAAGTTCAAATCCCTGCAGGGGTGTCCCAACTTAGCCCATCACAAGCTCTCACGGTCAACGAAGGATATTCCTTCTCCCAAGACAATCCGATCAGACTCGGCATCCAGGTTACAAGACATCCTCGACAATGGTAAAACAAGTCCAGCAACACCGCCCAAATGTGCCGACAAATCCTGATAGGAGCTGCACATATCTCGTTCTCAGGGCACACTCAGATTGTCCAAACTTCCGGTAGGACAGCCCAGAGTTTCCCTTGGTGGCCACCGGCGGCTGAGAGATTGGACCAACACTGAGAGGAGCACTGGCCCGGGTTTTTTAATAAAGATGACCCTTGAGTCCGCGGAACCCAAGGAAAAAAAAGGCTAGGTGGCGAATGGTAAAACCAATGTTGGGCATTGCTGGAGGAGTTTTATCCAAGGCGAACTGTCAAGGGGTTCCCATAATAGCCCAACCGCGTAAGGAACGCAAAATCCGGGAACATAACACCGATATGACGGAAACTAGGGCGACAAGAGTGGAACAAAACACCAGGCATAAGGCTGAGCCTTCCACCCTTTACCAAGTATATAGATGCATTAATTAAATAAGAGATAATGTGATATCCCAACAAGTAAACATGTTCCAACAAGGAACAAACTTCAATCTTCACCTGCAACTAACAACGCTATAAGAGGGGCTGAGCAAAGCAGTAACATAGCCAAACAACGGTTTGCTAGGACAAGGTGGGTTAGAGGCTTGGTTCACAATATGGGAGGCATGATAAGCAAGTGGTAGGTATCGCAACATAGGCATAGCAAAAGAGCGAGCAACTAGCAAGCAAAGATAGAAGTGATTTCGAGGGTATGGTCATCTTGCCTGAAATCCCGCAAGGAAGAAGAACGAGTCCATGAAGAAGACAAATGGACGTAGATGAATGGGTCCTCACAAACGCGACGTTATCGGAACCAACCCAAAGAAGCAACACCGGAAAGAAACAAACACCATAGTAAACAACCACCACATAAGCATGACATGATGCACAACCAAATATGATGCATGTTCGGTTTAAAGATACATGGCATGGCAAAGTGCACAAGCAATCCTACAAATTAAGTGGAGCTCAATATGTAACTCCGTTGCATATTGACGAAACACCACGTGACTTATTAAGTTCGATCTTGTTTATGTACCCAACAGTATTAAATGTTGTTAAACATGGCAAGAGGGTGAAGCAAAGAAAACTACCTATCTAGTCCAGTTTAAATGAGGCCGGAAACAACAAACAACAAGTCCGGAAACTCCTCATGTGCATATATTGGTTATGGTACTGTTCTGCCCTAAACACAATTTTAGAGTTATTAAACATGCAAAGTAAAGCCACCATGTTAAACACGGCAAAATTCTACCCCGTTTACATATAAAGTTTATTAAAATCCAAGTTACGATTATTTAGTTATGAATTAAATCATTTTAACATGGCCTATGAGAAAATTGATGCAAACAGCAAGTTAAACATTTCAACCATGGTTGAAAGTTGGGTATTATGAAACTAGACAAGATTCCAAGCATTTTCCATATATAACTTATTTTAATCCGATGCACGGTTTGTGAGATATTAAATGAATGAACATGGAGGGTTTTTCTGTAAAACTGTAGTTCCCTGGAATAAATACTAAATTCGTAGAACTGAAAAAAAAAACATTACGGGCTGAAACTGAGCAAACTGGCCAACAGGGTAATAGGCGCAACATGACTATCACACGCCCATGCGCCAAATAGCGAAGGTTGTGGGGAGCTCACCCATGGGCTTGGCCCGTTCTGTGGTGCGGTTTGGTTCTAGCAGCGGTTGGGCTAGGCCTTGCTCACGCGGCCCATGATGGCGCTGGAGGTGGGCCTTGCTGCCGATGCGCTAGAGGCGTGGTCAACGCTCGTTCATACCTGACGAGAGGAAGCAGGCGGCAACGAGACTCACGGCATCGGCGGACCTCAGGGAAGAAGATGGCGGCGGCTGGGTTCATGGCCGACGGAGAATGACATGGAGGAGGCGTCGGGGATGGACAGCTCCGGCCGGAGACAAGACCATGACGGGGCGACCTGGGATGAGGCAGAGGAGCGGTCGCACGGGTCGAGCGAAGGAGGCGCCGTGGTGATGAGCGGCGCTGGGACAATGCAAAATGGGCACGGGAAAACGGACGGATTCGGCGTGTGGAGGACCAGATCCAGGCTCCACGGGTAACTTTGAACATCGGCGTAGGCAGAACCACGCGGCGGCGAGCTCCTGTCCATGGAAATAGAAGAGAGAGAGAGAGGATTGAGAGAAAGAAACCAGTGGAAGGAGAAGAAGGGAGAGAGGGGCGCGAGGGATGAGGTCAGCCTGGATCAGTGGCGGCTCACGGGGAGGTCAAGTTGGCGCTGCTGCTCTTCGCCGGCGGGGACTGCTGGCTCGATCTGCTCGAGGATCGAAGCCGGAGGAGCGGGTTCGTGCGGGAGCTGCTCAGGGGCGCTGCATCGTTAGCTCAAAATCCAACAGAGCAGATGAGACGTGGCTGACTGGTTGGACTGGATCGGGAGGAGGCTGCGGGATTGGTCAGACACAGAAACAGAGGAGGTGGGTGGCGATGGATCTGGGTGATGGGATGGAGTGTAGTGGTGGCGGCTGGGGAGGATCCCTAGGAAATAGGGTTAGGTTCAAAATAGACTAGGGGTAGACTATATATACGGGAAAAGAGGGAAGTTGGATCATTCAATTAGAATCGGACGGTTGAGAATCTATAGGTTAGAAAGTCCAAACAAGGAAACGGTGATGTTTTGTAGATGTTTGGGGATGTTCCGGACCCAACGGTGATGACTGTCCGGGTCGGGTTCGGGACAGTTTCGGACACGCGCGAGGGGTTGATGCACTGTGCAAAGAGGGGTTAGGTGAACGAGGTCAAGTGTGTGGTTGGACTGAGAAGAGAGAGGAGGAATGCAACCCGGCAACAGTTTCCGGAGATCGAAAACGTTAGACGATAGACCGGCTATACTGCCGCTATAGTTATCCATTGGGGCATCAAACGAACTCCGAATGCGGTGAAACTTGGCAGGTGGTCTACTAACAACAAAACAACACCGCACGCCAACTTTCATCCCATTCCGAGAACATTTTCCGGCCACTTCTAAAATAATATTCGGACGTGCCGCGGGCGCGTGCAAGTGTGTCTGGGCTCAGAACGGATAACGGATGGAACTGGGGGAACCCGGACGGATGTAAGTTTTGAAAACATGATGATGCAATGCACATGATGACATGGCAAGATGCAACACGCAAGCAAATGACAAGGCAACAACAGCGAATAACTGGACGGCACCTAGCGCAATGGTCTTGGGGCGTCACAACACTCCACCACTACGAGAGGATCTCGTCCCGAGATCTAGAATGGCACTGGAGGGAAAACAGAAGGGAAAGAGAAGAGGTAAAGCTAAGTTGCTTCTTCACAAACGAGTGAAACCAAAGAACCTTGAGAGGTTGAATAAATTGAAAGAAAGAATGCAACAGAGAAGAACAAAGTTGCAAACACTCTGTTAAGAAAGAGGAATAAGAAAGAACCAATTCGGGCAGCACTCCGGTTGAAAAAAAATGCAAGACTTGATAAGATGAAAAGAACTTGAGCAGAGGACACAACACTCCGGTTAAATTGATAAGCATGAAAAGAGCACGATCCTGACAAAACAACAAGATGGGTTGAAGAGAGCAACGTCACAATGCCTCCGGAACACAAGAATAGAAGTTGGATCATTGGAAAGGAAAGAATTGAGAAGAAAATTCCATCTTCTACCACAAAAGAATTTGAAAAGAATCCTTAGAAATAAGTATTGGACAGAGTTGTTGGAAAATCAGCAACGAAAGCAAAATGCTGCTTGTGGGCTTATGGAAAACATCTCAAAATCAAGAGGTGAAATTCTGCCACTAACGGAAACGAAAGATTGGATTGATGTCAACAAGGAGTTGAGAAGCTTATTTCACCGGTAGGATAAATGAAGAACTTGGATCATATATGAGCACCATAAATAGCGACAATCCTTAGAGAAGGCTTTAGGAGAAACATGATACAAGATAACTCCAACTAAGAGATTGGTGGATTTAAAATATCTCATTCTTGACAACATGTGAATCATGAAACACACGGAAATTATCAAAAATGACATAATACCACCTCAAAAGATAAGATAGAGCGAATTGGACTTTGAGATGCAAGATGAAGAATGCTTGAGCTCCTCTGCAAAAAATCTCGACGAACACTTCGAGAAGGAATTAAATCCTTGATGAACCATCATATAGAACCTCCATGAAGAACTCCGGTAACAAAAGAATAACGAAAATAAAGAGAAGTTGAAGACACAAGGTGAATCCTTGTAACGATCTAGATGAATCTCCGTGGTGATATAATTGAAATAGGTTGGAACTCTGGGCAAAATAGAAGATGAAACAATTGAAATCAAGAATTTGATGAGCCTCCAGAATAAAGAATTAATCACTTGGAAGAAACAAGAGTAAGAATTACATTATGCATATCCCTCATTAATTAAAATTGATGACAAGCAATGGATTTGGCATACTACTTATTCTCGTAGCACAAACTTGAGAAGGTCTTCAACGAACCACCCGTAGGATTGGAAAAAACGAATGAATTGATATGATAATGAATGACGAGAACTCTTGCACGAACCACCGTAAGAATTAAAATGACCGAAGGAAAGATAAAGGAACACCGGGAAGAATTATGAAATGAACGAAGATACTTGAGAGAATTTAGATTCAAGTGAACGAATAGATCTCGAGGTGATTAGAGAAATTTGAATGATGCACTGGTAAGATTTAGAGAATGACAACTGACAGCTGAGAATGAATAAACCCAAAATGACGGCCTTCGGGGAATCAAACTGAAAAGACTCTTGAATTGCTCTGGATGGATGAAAAGAATTCTCACAATTGAGATCAATTATGAGAAGATGGCATAAAGCTAGCATCATGAATCTTGAAGAGAATGGATAATATATGGAGGTAAAACTCTTCTTCGGTCTTCAAATGCAGAGAATGACGATGAGAAACACCACCATGAATCGTTGATGCACTCCGGAATGAAAAATAGAAAAGGTTGAGCCAATGATGAAAAGAATTTGACAGATCTTGGAGAAAGGCATTTGACTGATGATAATTCATTCTTACGTCAAACTTTGAAAAGAATTTGAGAAGCTCCGGGAAAATTGGAAGAGTCAGGTAAGATCCTGGGAAAAGACCTGTGGGTTAGGGCCCACTCAAAAGATACACCGTATAACAATTTCAAAGAGAGATTGCACTAGTTGAATTTAAATGGCTTGAATGAGATAACATCCTCGAAAGAGCTTGAACGAAAGCAGAGTGTAAGCACGAATCTTTGGGATATCTTGAGCACTCCAGAACAATTTATTAGCGAGAAATGAATGATTATGAGGTGCACCGGCATGAGAAGGTATTTGAAATGAGGAAAAAGATATGATGAACAAAGCTTGAATTAAATCCACCGGAGAAAGAAAAGAATGAAGAATGACGAACTTGAAGCTCCATTAGAATCTTCATGAGAATAGTCGGATAAGAACATTGACGGAAAAAGAATGGAGAGGCTTCACATCAATAAGATGGATACTTGATCAAGAAATCTGAATCCTTCAAGAAAACAAGGGTGGGAGGGTGGGAAAACACCGTTGAGAAGAAATGATAATTGATCTTGCTGATGTTGAAATGATCGGATCCACTTGAAGAGAAACACGCCGGTGAAAAGGATTGACAAGACAATTTCGATTGTCATGAAGGATTGGTATTCACATCGGAGTATGAGAACACCATTTGGCGAAGGTATGGAATCAACACTTGATATTGAAGCAACTCGAATACCACAACTCAAAAACAAAATGAAGGATTGGCTTGCAAAATAAGCCGGAACAAACATATGATAGAGATTTCGTCTGAAGTTTTCGTGGTGGGGCCTACACGGGCTCGATCGTACAGCACCATCATGTACAAGGCAGTGCACATGACATACGAAGCGTCCCCGAGTCGGCATATCCAAGGACTCTTTAAGACACAACAATACCACTATAAAACCAATCGTGGATAGACGTACCACTAGACGTCGAACCCCAATTTCATATCATACATCTGTCTGAAAGATATCCTAAGAGCTACTTGAATTCCCACTTATAAACTCCCGAAATTTTCCCAGTTATGCAATCAAGTGTTGGGGATACAGGGGAAGCATAATATCTCACCCAAAACTAGCAAATCCTACATCCAGCTGTATCCATCCTTCAACACATAACCAAGAAACCTTCGGAAATCATCTACCTCAACCTTCGAAAAGCATCCGTTATACAAGTTATGGCAATACTCCCGAACTCCCGCCCTAGTACTGGGTGGCGTCGAGGTTATCTCACCAACAACTGCATAAAAGAGATTTTCGATGTCAGCGAATTAAGCTCGGGTATTCCAGAACTGCAACGATAAAATTGTGACGACAACACCTCGGAGCTCAACTCCCCGGGACACTCCCACAACCCCTAAATGACAGGAGGCACCAAGAACAATGTTATCGTCACAAATCGATTGAAACAATTCCAAGATACCCGCGTGATCCTAAAAAATTATAGTGAAATTTGAGAAGAGAAGAGTCAAAACTCTATGTCAGGATGCCTTACCAGAGCGATGAAGGGACTAGGGAGTAAAAAAATTTCCTAAATTATCCGATATATAATTCCTAAATGACTCAAAACATTTTTCTAGACTCAACTCGTCAGCTAATTCGATCAAGCAGGGGGGCTCCTAAGGTTGGGGAAGGCTCTGATTACCAACTTGTAACGCCCTCGATGCGGCTATATCTCCCACGTGTCGAAGCACGGCTTAGAGGCATAACCGCATTGAAAGCAATGTCGCAAGTGAGGTAATCTTCACATAACCCATGTAATACATAAGGGGAAAAGATACATAGTTGGCTTACAATCGCCACTTCACACAAATATATGAATAAAGCATTACATCAACCATATACAATCAGGTCCGACTACGGAACCAAAATAAAAGAAGACTACCCCAAATGCTACACAGATCCCTAATCGACCCCAACTGGGCTCCATTACTGATCAACTAGAATGAAGCAACACAAAGGACAAGATCTTCATAGAGCTCCTCCTTGAGCTTGGTTGAGTCACCTACACGGTATCATCGGCACCTGCAAACTGGTTTTGGAAGTATCTTTGAGTCACGGGGACTCAGCAATCTCACACCCTCGCGATCAAGACTATTTAAGCTTATGGGTAAGGTAAAGGTATGAGGTGGAGCTGCAGCAAGCGACTAGCATATTTGGTGGCTAACATATACGCAAAAGAGAGCGAGAAGAGAAGGCAAAGCACGATCGAGAAACTATGATCAAGAAGTGATCCTAGAGCAACCTACGTCAAGCATAACTCCAACACTGTGTTCACTTCCCGGACTCCGCCGGAAAGAGACCATCACGGTTACACACGCGGTTGATGTATTTTAATTAAGGTCAACTTCAGGTTTTCTACAACCGGACATTAACAAATTCCCATCTGCCCATAACCGCGGGCACGACTTTCGAAAGTTCAAATCCCTGCAGGGGTGTCCCAACTTAGCCCATCACAAGCTCTCACGGTCATCGAAGGATATTCCTTCTCCCAAGACAATCCGACCAGGCTCGGTATCCAGGTTACAAGACATCCTCGACAATGGTAAAACAAGTCCAGCAACACCGCCCGAATGTGCTGACAAATCCCGATAGGAGCTGCACATATCTCGTTCTCAGGGAACACTCAGATTGTCCAAACTTCTGGTAGGCCAGCCCAGAGTTGCCCCTGGTGGGCACCGGCGGCTGACAGGTTGGACCAACACTCAGAGGAGCACTGTCCCGGGGTTTTTAATAAAGATGACCCTTGAGTCCGCGGAACCCAAGGGAAAAAAAGGCTAGGTGGCGAATGGTAAAACCAATGTTGGGCATTGCTGGAGGAGTTTTATCCAAGGCGAACTGTCAAGGGGTTCCCATAATAGCCCAACCGCATAAGGAACGTAAAATCCGGGAACATAACACCGATATGACGGAAACTAGGGCAGCAAGAGTGGAACAAAACACCAGGCATAAGGCCGAGCCTTCCACCCTTTACCAAGTATATAGATGCATCAATTAGATAAGAGATAATGTGATATCCCAACAAGTAAACATGTTCCAACAAGGAACAACATCTCCATGTTCCAACAAGGAACAAACTTCAATCTTCACCTGCAACTAACAACGCTATAAGAGGGGCTGAGCAAAGCAGTAACATAGCCAAACAACGGTTTGCTAGGACAAGGTGGGTTAGAGGCTTGGTTCACAATATGGGAGGCATGATAAGCAAGTGGTAGGTATCGCAGCATAGGCATAGCAAAAGAGCGAGCAACTAGCAAGCAAAGATAGAAGTGATTTCGAGGGTATGGTCATCTTGCCTGAAATCCCGCAAGGAAGAAGAACGAGTCCATGAAGAAGATAAATGGATGTAGACGAACGGGTCCTCACAAACGCGACGTTATTGGAACCAACCCGAAGAAGCAACACCGGAAAGAAGCAAACACCATAGTAAACAACCACCACATAAGCATGACATGATGCACAACCAAATATGATGCATGTCCGGTTTAAAGATACATGGCATGGCAAAGTGCACAAGCAATCCTACAAATTAAGTGGAGCTCAATATGTAACTCCGTTGCATATTGACGAAACACCACGTGACTTATTAAGTTCAATCTTGTTTATGTACCCAACAATATTAAATTTTGCTAAACATGGCAAGAGGGTGAAGCAAAGAAAACTACCTATCTAGTCAAGTTTAAATGAGGCCGGAAACAACAAACAACAAGTCCGGAAACTCCTCATGTGCATATATTGGTTATGGTACTATTCTGCCCTAAACACAATTTTAGAGTTATTAAACATGCAAAGTAAAGCCACCATGTTAAACAAGGCAAAATTCTACCCCATTTACATATAAAGTTTATTAAAATCCGAGTTACGATTATTTAGTTATGAATTAAATCATTTTAACATGGACTATGGGAAAATTGATGCAGACAGCAAGTTAAACATTTCAACCATGGTTGAAAGTTGGGTATTATGAAACTAGACAAGATTCCAAGCATTTTTCATATATAACTTATTTTAATCCGATGCACGGTTTGTGAGATATTAAATGAATAAACATGGAGGGTTTTTCTGTAAAACTGCAGTTCCCTGGAATAAATACTAAATTCGTAGAACTGAAAAAAAAACATTACGGGCTGAAACTGAGCAAACGGGCCAACAGGGTAATAGGCGCAACATGACTATCACACGCCCATGGCGCCAAATAGTGAAGGTTGTGGGGAGCTCACCCATGGGCTTGGCCCATTCTGTGGTGCGGTTTGGTCTAGCAGCGGCTGGGCTAGGCCTTGCTCACGCGGCCCATGATGGCGCTGGAGGTGGGCCTTGCTGTCGATGCGCTGGAGGCGCGGTCAACGCTCGTTCATCCCTGACGAGAGGAAGCAGGTAGCAGCGGGACTCACGGCATCGGCGGACCTCAGGGAAGAAGATGGCGGCGGCTGGGTTCATGGTCGGCGGAGAACGACGTGGAGGAGGCATCGGGGATGGACAGCTCCGGCCGGAGACAAGACCATGACGGGGCGACCTGGGATGAGGCAGAGGAGCGGTCGCACGGGTCGAGCGAAGGAGGCGCCGTGGGTGTGCATCCAACTTGTGGGTGTGCATCCAACTTGCTTGCTCACGAAGACCTAGGGCACTTGAGGAGGCCCATTGTTGGAATATACAAGCCAAGTTCTATAATGAAAATTTCCCACTAGTAAATGAAAGTGACAAAACAAGAGACTCTTTATCATGAAGATCATGGTGCTACTTTGAAGCACATGCGTGGAAAAAAGGATAGTAGCATTGTCCCTTTTATTTTTATTATTTTTATATTTTATTTGGCCTTTTTTGCCTTTCTTTTTTTGGCCTTTTTTTGGGACAATGCTTTATAATGATGATCATCACACTTCTATCTATTTACAACTCAAAGATTACAACTCGATACTAAAACAAGATATGACTCTATATGAATGCCTCCGGCGGTGTACCGGGATTGCGATGAATCAAGAGCAACATGTATGAAAAATTATGAAAGGTGGCTTTGCCACAAATACGATGTCAACTACATGATCATGCAAAGCAATATGACAATGATGATGCGTGTCATAATAAAAAGGAACGGTGGAAAGTTGCATGGCAATATATCTCGGAATGGCTATGAAAATGCCATAATAGGTAGGTATGGTGGCTGTTTGAGGAAGGTAAACAGTGGGTTTATGGTACCGGCGAAAGTTGCACGGTACTAGAGAGGCTAGCAATGGTGGAAGGGTGAGAGTTCTTATAATCCATGGACTCAACATTAGTCATAAAGAACTCACATACTTATTGCACAAATCTATTAGTTATCGAAACAAAGTACTACGCGCATGCTCCTAGGGGGATAGATTGGTAGGAAAATACCATCGCTCGTCCCCGACCGCCACTCATAAGGAAGACAATCAATACATAAATCATGCTCCGACTTCGTCACATAACGGTTCACCATACGTGCATGCTACAGGAATCACAAACTTCAACACAAGTATTTCTCAAATTCACAACTACTCAACTAGCATGACTCTAATATCACCATCTCCATATCTCAAAACAATTATCAAGTATCAAACTTCTCATAGTATTCAATGCACTTCATATGAAAGTTTTTATTATATCCCTCTTGGATGCCCATCATATTAGGACTAAATTCATAACCAAAGAAAATTACCATGCTGTTTAGGACTCTCAAAATAATATAAGTGACGCATGAGAGTTCATCTATTTCTATAAAACCACCACTATGCTCTAAAAGGATATAAGTGAAGCACTAGAGCAAAAGACAAACTACTCCAAAAGATATAAGTGAAGATCAATGAGTAGTCGAATAATTATGCAACTATATGAAGACTCTCTAACATTAAAGAATTTCAGATCTTGGTATTTTATTCAAACGGCAAGCAAAACAAAAGAAAATAAAATGACGCTCCAAGCAAAACACATATCATGTGGTAAATAAAAATATAGCTCCAAGTAAAGTTACCAATGAACGAAGACGAAAGAGGGGATGCCTTCCAGGGCATCCCCAAGCTTAGGCTTTTGGTTGTCCTTTAATATTACCTTGGGGTGCCTTGGGCATCCCCAAGCTTAGGCTCTTGCTACTCCTTGTTCCATAATCCATCAAAACTTAACCCAAACTTGAAAACTTCACAACACAAAACTTAAAAGTAGAAAATTTTGTGAGCTCCGTTAGCGAAAGAAAACAAAACACCACTTCAAGGTACTGTAATGAACTCATTCTTTATTTATATTGGTGTTAAACCTACTGTATTACAACTTTTCTATGGTTTATAAACTCTTTTACTAGCCATAGATTCATTAAAATAAGCAAACAACACAAGAAAAACAGAATCTGTCAAAAACAGAACAGTCTGTAGTAATCTGTAACTAACACAAACTTCTGGAACCCCAAAAATTCTAAAATAAATTTGTGGACGTGAGTAATTTATCTATTATCATATGCAAAAAGAATTAACTAAATAGCACTCTCCAATAAAAAATGGCAGCTAATCTCGTGAGCACTAAAGTTTCTGTTTTTTACAGCAAGATCGCAAAGACTTCACCCAAGTCTTCCCAAAGGTTCTACTTGGCACAAACACAATTAAAAGCATAAAACCACATCTAAACAGAGGCTAGATGAATTATTTATTACTAATCAAGAGCAAAAAGCAAGGAACTAAAATAAAATTGGGTTGCCTCCCAACAAGCGCTATCGTTTAACGCCCCTAGCTAGGCATGATAATTTCAATTATGCTCACATAAAGGATAAGAATTGAAACATAAAGAGAGCATCATGAAGAATATAACTAGCACATTTAAGTCTAACCCACTTCCTATGCATAGGGATTTTGTGAGCAAACAACTTGTGGGAACAATAATCAACTAGCATAGGAAGGTGAAACAAGCATCACTTCAAAACTTTAAGCACATAGAAAGGAAACTTGATATTATTGCAATTCCTACAAGCATATATTCCTTCCTCATAATAATTTTCAGTAGCATCATGAATGAATTCAACAATATAACTATCACATAAAACACTATTTTCATGATGCACAAGCATAGAATTTTTATTACTCTCCACATAAGCAAACTTCTTTTCATGAATAGTAGTGGGAGAAAACTCAACAAAATAACTATCATGTGAGGCATAATCCAATTAAAAACTAAAATCATGATGACAAGTTTCATGGTTATCATTAATATTTATAGCAAAGAAGTCATCACAATAATCATCATAGATAGCAACTTTGTTCTCATAATCAATTTGAACCTCTTCCAAAATAGTGGATTCATCACAAAATAAAGTCATGACCTCTCCAAATCCACTTTCATCAATGTAATCGTCATAAATAGGAGGCATGATTTCATCATAATAAATTTGCTCATCAAAACTTGGGGGACAACAAATATCATCTTCATCAAACATAGCTTTCCCAAGCTTGTGGCTTTGCATATCATTATGTGACGCCCCAAGACCGGAGCTTCGGTTGCCTTCCAGGGTTTCCGACTTTCGTCGTGTGATTTGTTTGGTTCTTTGCATTCATCATTGCATCATGTCATCATGCCATCATGTCATTTCTTTTCTTAACTCATCTAAATAATGGCATGGACCTTTGATCCATTTAAATCGAGGGAATTCACTTGTGATTTCTCTTTATAACATATTAAAGCCTCTCAATACTATTAGGGAGCTATGATAAAAATTATTCCATTTATTTAGAATTAACCATAACACTCTTGCAAATATCCCATGCCTTTTTCCTTCTCAACTCTTGGTCTCTAACTTTGTCATATTTTACTTTCATGATTTTCCGGAGCTCGACCAAAATCCGAACATTTTTGGACCTTCCTAACCCTCACTTCCTATTCGAACCTTTTGAATTCAAATGAAATGAGTTTGAATTTAAACTTTGAGATATGCCCACTCCATTTTTCTTGGATCGTACTCATTTTATGAGTCCGGGAAATTTAACCGCATGCCCAAATTCTTTCTCTAACTCCCCCTCTTCCTTTTTCTCCTCTCTATGCTTTCTGTTAAAGGGAATATATATAGAGGGAGAGAGAGCAGAGCCCAGCTGGTCACTTGGGCCTCCTAGCTAGGCAGGCCCATTGGCCCAGCCGCCCTCAACCCTAGCCGATCGCCCTTGGTCCCTCCTAGCGCCGCCAGAGAGATCAAGAGATCCCTCGACCTCTCTCCCCTCTGCCCGATTCCCCAACCTCTCCTCTCGTCCTCCCGGTGCCTGGCCCTCTCCTCCCAGCGCCTTCCCGAGCGCCATGGACGCCACCCGCTCCCTGCAGTCGCCCCTTGCCGGATCCTGCAGGCCGCCGCCTGGTTCCCTCGTGCCCCGTCGGATCTCCTTCCTCACGCCGGCGAGCATGACGCCCTCCGCGCGGCCCCCTTCCTCTGCTACTCCTCCTTCTTCTCTGTTGCGTCTCCGGCGCCGCACCACCGGAGCTGCTGCTTCCCTGCGACCTCGAGCCCCAAGCACCACCTAGTCACCCTGCTTCGTCCGGCCGCCGCGTCGCCATGCTCCAGCACCGCTTCGAGCTCGTCTTCCTCGACCTCCATGCCATCCCGGAGTCCCTCGCCGCTGCTGCACGGTCCAGCCTAGACATCCACCTCGCCATGCTCTTGCTTCCTCTCCAGCGTGCCAACCCAGCCTTCGACCTCCCCTGCAGCTCTCGCCGCCATGCCGAGTCCTGCTGCTATTGTTGCTTCGCTGTAGAGCTCCGCCGCGTCAAGTACCCCTGCTTTCGAGCGACAGGACGGGGTCCCGTGCCTGTGTTGACTTCCCTGTCGCAAGCCTCCATGCGGCTTCGTCGTTCTCCCGAGGTCCTTGTGCTACTTCTTTTCAGACCATCAAGACCGACAAGGTCAACTACAGGGATACCACGTACCACGACACACGGATGCCCGAACGAGTACCACGACAGACCGCCCAGTACCCCTTCGAATCCTTCAAGACTGTCAAGTGAACGACTACCATCGCTCCAAGATCCGAACGGCTACGACGACATGAACATCTACGGAATGTTTACGACTAAACGATGAACCGCCAAGGCCGGCCACAACCCTTGTACCACTACTATCACCAAGTACCACGACGACCGAAGCATAGTACCTCTACGTTTGCCATGTACATCGACCGTCACCGAAGACCCGTGTAGCACTAACGCCAAGTTCCCCTACCGTCGCCCTCGGAAACATCGAATGCGTCAAGTCCTTCTCCGAGACGTGTACCACTACTTCCTCTACCGTCGCGAGAACGTCTACTTCCTCTACTTTGCACCGACTCGTTCCGCCTCGAAATGCACCCTTGGAAGGTATAACTGCCAGACCAACGACCGTGGACAAATGCATGTTGTATGTGATGTCCGCGTTTCCACCGTGTCCGAGTTGTCATTACACGTCTCCCCTCGTTTGCCATGCCGTCAACCCGTGGGAACCCGGTATCTGGGATCACCGCACCATCCTTGCATGACTCACTCCCGTCACACTTTCTTTTCACCGGCATCTCAATCGAGTTACCGGAACCGGAATGTTGCCATGGCACCATTTCCGTTTTGTCATCGTGGCACCCCTTTCTTTCTACCATGGTGACAAATGCTTCATAAAATGCTCTTATCAACTTTTTCATAAATATTGCATAAAACTTGCATGTCATCCGCATCATGATAATAACTTTTAAAATGGTTAAAATTGATGTTTGCATTAATTATTAAATGCATATGAGGATTTACCAGAATTGTTGTTTGATGTTTCCGACCTCATTTGAAATGCCTAACTATGTATTTTACTCATGTTTCACCTCTTGCGACATTGCTTACAATGCGGTTATGCCTCTAAGTCGTGCTTCGACACGTGGGAGATATAGCCGTATCGTGGGCGTTATACATTAGCATCATGAATATTCAAGGAATTCATACAAACAACATTGCAATCATGCTCATCATTCAAATATTTAGTGCCAAACATTCTAATGCATTCTTCTTCTAGCACTTGAGCACAATTATCGGAATCCTTATTCTCGTGATAGATATTAAAAATATGAAGAATATGAGGTACTCTTAATTCCATTTTTTTATAATTTTCTTTTATAGACTAAACTAGTGATAAAACAAGAAACTAAAAGATTTGATTGCAAGATCTAAAGACATACCTTCAAGCACTAACCTCCCCGGCAACGGTGCCAAAAAAGAGCTTGATGTCTACTACACAATCTTCTTCTTATAGACGTTGTTGGGCCTCCAAGTGTAGAGATTTGTAGGACAGTAGCAAATTTCCCTCAAGTGGATGACCTAAGGTTTATCAATCCGTGGGAGGCGTAGGATGAAGATGGTCTCTCTCAAACAACCCTGCAACCAAATAACAAAGAGTCTCTTGTGTCCCCAACACACCCAATACAATGGTAGATTGTATAGGTGCACTAGTTCGGCGAAGAGATGGTGATACAAGTGGTATATGGATGATAGATATGGGTATTTGTAATCTGAAAATATAAAAATAGTAAGGTAACTAATGATAAAAGTGAGCACAAACGGTATTGCAATGCGTTGAAACAAGGCCTAGGGTTCATACTTTCACTAGTGCAAGTCCTCTCAACAATAATAACATAATTGGATCACATAACTATCCCTCAACATGCAACAAAGAGTCACTCCAAAGCCACTAATAGTGGAGAACAAACAAAGGGATTGTGGTAGGGTATGAAACCACCTCAAAGTTATTCTTTCCAATCAATCCGTTGGGCTATTCCTATAAGTGTCACAAATAGCCCTAGAGTTCGTACTAGAATAACACCTTAAGACACAAATCAACCAAAACCCTAATGTCACCTAGATACTCCAATGTCACCTCAAGTATCCGTGGGTATGATTATACGATATGCATCACACAATCTCAGATTCATCTATTCAACCAACACATAGAACCTCAAAGAGTGCCCCAAAGTTTCTACCAGAGAGTCAAGACGAAAACATGTGCCAACCCCTATGCATAGGTTCCCAAGGTCACGGAACCCGCAAGTTGATCACCAAAACATACATCAAGTGGATCAATAGAATACCCCATTGTCACCACAGGTATCCCACGCACGACATACATCAAGTGTTCTCAAATCCTTAAAGACTCAATCCGATAAGATAACTTCAAACGGAAAACTCAATCCATTACAAGAGAGTAGAGGGGAAGAAACATCATAAGATCCAACTATAATAGCAAAGCTCGCAATACATCAAGATCGTACCACCTCAAGAACACGAGAGAGAGAGAGAGAGATCAAACACATAGCTACTGGTACATACCCTCAGCCCCGAGGGAGAACTACTCCCTCCTCGTCATGGAGAGCGTCGGGATGATGAAGATGGCCACCGGAGAGGGATTTCCCCCTCCGGCAGGGTGCCGGAACGGGTCTAGATTGGTTTTCGGTGGCTACAGAGGCTTCTGGCGGCGGAACTCCCGATCTATTGTGTTCCCCAAAGTTTTTAGGGTATATGGGTATATATGGGAGGAAGAAGTACGTCGGTGGACCTACGGGCTGTCCACGAAGAAGGGGGGTGCACCCAGGGGGTGGGCGCGCCCCCACCCTCGTGGGCAGCCCGGGACTCTCCTGGTCCATCTCTGATACTCCGTGGGCTTCTTCTGGTCCACAAATAAGTTCCGTGAAGTTTCAGGTCAATTGGACTTCGTTTGATTTTCCTTTTCTGCAATACTCTAAAACAAGGAAAAAACAGAAACTGGCACTGGGCTCTGGGTTAATAGGTTAGTCCCCAAAATAATATAAAAGTGCATAATAAGGCCCATAAACATCCAAAACAGATAATATAATAGCATGAAACAATCAAAAATTATAGATACGTTGGAGACGTATCATGCTCCATGAGCCGCACGTCTCGGCGCGAGGGCGCCATCTTGGTGCGGAGGGGGCGGAGGCGCTCTGTGAGCCACATCGCCCACAGTCGGGGGCGGGCGAGGCAGCGAGAGGGATGGTGCAAGAGAGCCCCCCGCGGCGCTGACGAGCTCGGCGATGCGGTCCAACCAGTCCTCGTAGAGGTCGTCGACTGGGCGATAGCGCAGGAGCTCGCGTGCCATGAGCAGCACGGCCTGCGTGTCCATGGGGGCGCGGCGAGCGTGAGACGGTGAGCCGGCCGGAGTCAGCAACGGGGTGGCGGTGCGGCCGTTTCGACGCATGGGGGGTGCAGTGAGGAAGCTTGCTGCTCGTTTGCTGCCAGACCGGTGGCGGCGTTGGCGTCGGGTGACGGAGAACGAGGGGAAGCCCGCCGACAGGGGCTGTCTGAGCGACACGGGTGGGGAGGGCGGCCCGGCGCTCAGCGCGGGCCCGACAAGCATCTGCCATGAACTTGGTGGAGTGGTGAAGCGTGGATTGACGAAGGGGAAGGCTTCAGCGCACCCCTACCTGGCACGCCAAATGTCGGATTTCAGGTTCCGGCAAAACCCTTGAGGTTCGAACACTGGGGTGCGCACAAAGATCTCTCCCCCTCTCTAGCTCGCACACATCATGATCTCACGACCTAGCTCGACGAACCCAAAGAACATGAGACGCAAGAGTTTATACTGGTTTGGGCCACCGATGTGGTGTAATACCCTACTCCAGTGTGGTGTGGTGGATTTCCTCTTGGGCTGAGGATGAACAGTTACAAGGGAAGAACAACCTCCTGAGGAGAGGTGCTCTTGTGCTCGGTGTGCGTGGTCAAGGGTTCTCTCTAGACGAGCCGATCCGAGATGAGATGCCTCCCTATGGTGGTGGCTAGTCCTATATACAGAGGCCCGGGTCCTCTTCCCAAATATTAGGCGGGAAGGGATCCCACAATGGCCAATTTGAAGGGGGACAACTAGTACAAGCTATCCTGACAAAAGTAGTCTTCGCCTGCCAAAGGCTCTGGTGGTGATGCTGTCTTGGGCTCCATGATGACCTCCGTCCTGCTATCCTACTAGTCTTGGTCTTGTTGCACCGATATGGAAACCTTTGACTGATGCATCGGACTCCTCGCCTGCGCTTGCCTCTTTAGCACCAAAGAGGAAACGAGGACACTGCGCGCGCTGGCGCCCGCCTGGCTCCAGTCGTCATGGCTTGTGTCACAGGAACATCGTGAGGTGTCCCTTGCCTTGATCTCTCCACCCCTCGTGAGCCAGCCTGACGAGGCCGACCCTAAGGAGATCTTGCATCGTCCGCTGATACATCTCCGTCGTATCTATAATTTTTGATTGTTCCATGCCAATATTCTACAACTTTCATATACTTTTGGCAACTTTTTATACTATTTTTGGGACTAACATATTGATGCAGTGCCCAGTGCCAGTTCCTGTTTGTTGCATGTTTTTTGTTTCGCAGAATATCCATATCAAACAGAGTCAAAACGGGATAAAAACTGATGGAGATTTTTTTGGATTATATATGATTTTTGGGAAGAAAAATCCACGCGAGACGGTGCCCGAGGGAGGCATGACGCAGGGAGGCGCGCCCCTGACCCTCGTGGCCACCCCGTAAGGCGGTTGATGCCCTTCTTTCACCACAAGAAAGCTAATATCCGGATAGAGATCATGTTAAAATTTCAGCCCAATCGGAGTTACATATCTCCGGGACTATAAGAAACGGTGAAAGGGAAGAATCTGAGAACGCTGAAACAGAGAGAGACAAAGAGACAAATCCAATCTCGAAGGGGCTCTCGCCCCTCCCATGCCATGGAGGCCAAGGACCGGAGGGGAAACCCTTCTCCCATCTAGGGAGGAGGTCAAGGAAGAAGAAGAAGAAGAAGGGGGGCCCTCTCCCCCTCTCTTCCGGTGGCGCCAGAACACCGCCGGGGCCATCATCATCACAACAATATTCACCAACAACTTCACCGCCATCATCACCAACTCTTCCCCCCTTTATGCAGCGGTGTAACCCCTCTCTTATCCGCTGTAATCTCTACTTAAACATGGTGCTCAACGCTATATATTATTTCCCAATGATGTATGGCTATCCTATGATATTTGAGTAGATCCGTTTTGTCCTATGGGCTATTTGATGATCGTGATTGGTTTGAGTTGCATGTTTTATTATTGATGTTGTCCTATGGTGCTCTCCATGTCGCGCTAGCGTGAGGGATTCCTGCTGTAGGGTGTTGCAATACGTTTATGATTCGCTTATAGTGGGTTGCGTGAGTGACTGAAACACAAACCCGAGTAAGGGGGTTGTTGCGTATGGGATAAAGAGGACTTGATACTTTAATGCTATGGTTGGGTTTTACCTTAATAAAATTTTGTAGTTGTGGATGCTTGCTAGAGTTCCAATCATAAGTGCATATGATCCAAGTAGAGCAATTATGTTAGCTTATGCCTCTCCCTCATATAAAATTGCAATAATGATTACCGGTCTAGTTATCGATTGCCTAGGGACAAATAACTTTCTTGTAACAAAAAGCTCTCTACTAAACCTAACTTGGTTGTGTCTTTATCTAAACAGCCCCTACTTTTTATTTACTAGCTCTTTATTATCTTGCAAACCTATCCAAAAACACCTACAAAGCACTTCTAGTTTCATACTTGTTCTAGGTAAAGCGAACGTCAAGCGTGCGTAGAGTTGTATCGGTGGTCGATAGAACTTGAGGGAATATTTGTTCTACCTTTAGCTCCTCATTGGGTTCGACACTCTTACTTATCGAAAACTGTTGCGATCCCCTATACTTGTGGGTTATCAAGACCTTTTTCTGGCGCCGTTGCCGGGGAGTCATAGCGTGAGGGAATATCTGTTCTGCCTTTAGCTCCTCATTGGGTTCGACACTCTTACTTATCAAAAACTATTGCGATCCCCTATACTTGTGGGTTATCAAGACCTTTTTTTGGCGCAGTTGCCGGGGAGCAATAGCGTGGGGTGAATATTCTCGTGTGTGCTTGTTTGCTTTATCACTAAGTAATTTTTATTTGATGTTCTTAGTTGTTCTTTATCTTTAGTTATGGATATGGAACACGAAATACCAAAAAAATTAGGTGTACTTGCTTCTCATGGAGATGAGGAACCTCCTAAAACCCTCGATGCTCGTTATGTGACAGATATTATGTACTATTTTGATAATCCAGAGAAAACCCCATTCAATTTGGTAATGGGAGACAAGTTGGATCAACATGAATACTTTAGGGATTATCGCTTGACTCAAAAAGGGAAACTATTATGGGATCAAATTTATATGTTATATTGGTATGCTAGGCAACTATGCTTGAGATATGATTATACTTGTTGCTCTAGGATGAAGTCTCCGCACCTTCCCTTTTCATGTGAATTTAATGATAATAAAACCTTAGCTTCTTATGCTAATGGTATATATGATTACTATGATGTGGAACAAATAGAATAATTTGTTGCTTTTATGGGTGCTTATGAAATTGAATCTATGTTCAAAGAATATGAAAATCTTTATGATGCTGTCTACAGACCTGAAAATTTAGCTATCCTTAAATATTGTTATGAGAATTATGAATACAATTCCGATATTGATGCGTTTATTGAGAAAGTCTCCGCTGTCCCAGAAGAGACTAATATCTTGCAGGAATCTATGGAAGAAGAAGTTGATGAAACTGTGAGCTAATTGGATGAAAAAGATGAGGAGGAGAGCGAAGAACAAAAGGAGGAAGAGCGGATTGATCACCCGTGCCCACCTTCTAATGAGAGTAACTCTTCAACTCATACATTGTTTAATTTCCCTTCGTGCTTACCGAAGGATGAATGCTATGATAATTACTATGATCCCATTGATTCTTTTGAAATATCCCTTTTTGATGATGCTTGTTATGCTTGTGGCCAAGATGCCAATATGAATTATGCTTATGGAGATGAACTTGCTATAGTTCCTTATGTTAAACATGAAATTTTTGCTATTGCACCCACGCATGATAGTCCTATTATCTTTTTGAATTCTCCCAACTACACTATATCGGAGAAGTTTGCCCTTATTAAGGACTATATTGATGGGTTGCCTTTTACTACTACACATGATGATTTTGATAGATATAATATGCATGTGCTTGCTTCTCCTACTTGCAATTATTATGAGATAGGAACTATACCTCCACCTCTCTATGTTTCCAATACGATAAAATTGCAAGAAATTGTTTATACTATGCATTGGCCTTTACTTTGTGTGCATGAATTGTTCTTTTATGACATGCTGATGAATAGGAAGAGAGTTAGACTTTGTTGTTGCATGATATATGTTACTTTGTGCTCACTACTAAATTACAAATCATTGTAATTAAAAATGGCTTTGATATACCTTGGGATCCGGGTGGATTCATTACTTGAGCACTATAGCCTAGCTTAATGGCTTTAAAGAAAGCGCTGCCAGGGAGACAACCCGGAAGTTTTTACTTCTGTTGAGTGCTTTTATATAGTTTAAAAACAACAAAAATAAAGAGGGGAACCCAAAACTTTTTCAAAAAGGAAAGCGAAAGTGAGAAAGACGAGCATTGTTGAAGTGGGAGCTAGCCTTGAACTTTGTTCATGCTCAAGGAAACTTTTTGAATCTTGATTACATGAAATTTTCAACAAAAATAATTATCCCCTTGTAAAATTCCATTGTATTATAAAAATAATGTTCCAAGGTTTGCCTTTAGGATGTTTTAGATGCTTGTTGGTTTGTACGGTGCAGGATAGAAACTTTGGCTGTAGTGCGCGATTTTACATTTTTAGGTGGAACGTCAAATGGTTCTGATTCTTTCTGCACTGTATTTCTATACAAATTGTTTATTTTTACTATTTTTTGCAGAATTTTTCATGTATCAGAAGTATGGTTAATGTTCAGATTATTACAGACTGTTCTGTTTTAGACAGATTCTGTTTTTGATGCATAGTTTACTTGTTTTGATGAAACTATCGATTTATATCAGTGGATTAAGCTATGGAAAAGTTATATTACATTAGCTATAATGGAAAACAAAATATGAATTGGTTTGCAACAGTACTTAGAGTAGTGATTTGCTTTATTATACTAACGGATCTTACTGGGTTTTCTGTTGAAGTTTTGTGTGAATGAAGTGTTCGATGATCGAGAAGGTCTCGATGATCGAGAAGGTCTCGATGATCAAGCTTGGGGATGCCCAAGGAACCCAAGTAAATATTAAAGGAGACTCAAGTGTCTAAGCTTGGGGATGCCCCGGAAGGCATCCCCTCTTTCTTCAACAAGTATCGGTATGTTTTCGAATTCGTTTCGTTCATGCGATATGTGCAATCTTGGAGCGTCTTTTGCATTTAGTTTTCATCTTTATTTTATGCACCATGCTGGTATGAGATAGTCATTGGTTGATTTATATAATTCTCTATGCACTTCACTTATATATTTTGAGTATGGCTTTATAGAATGCTTCATGTGCTTCACTTATATCATTTGAAGCTTGGATTGCCTGTTTCTCTTTACATAGAAACCGCCATTTGTAGAAAGAATTAAACTCTCTTGCTTCACTTATATCTATTTAGAGAGTTGACAGTAATTGGTCATTCACATGGTTAGTCATAAAATCCTACATAAAACTTGTAGATCACTGAATATGGTATGTTTGATTCCTTGCAATAGTTTTGCGATATAAAGATGGTGATATTAGAGTCATGCTAGTGGGTAGTTGTGGATTAGTAGAAATACTTGTGTTGAGGTTTGTGATTCCCGTAGCATGCACGTATGGTGAACCGTTATGTAACGAATTCGGAGCATGAGGTATTTATTGATTGTCTTCCTTATGAGTGGCGGTCGGGGACGAGCGATGGTCTTTTCCTACCAATCTATCCCCCTAGGGGCATGCGTAGTAGTACTTTGCTTCGAGGGCTAATAAACTTTTGCAATAAGTATGTGAGTTCTTTATGACTAATGTTGAGTCCATGTATTATACGCGCTCTCACCCTTCCATCATTGCTAGCCTCTTCGGTACCGTGCATTGCCCTTTCTCACCTCGAGAGTTGGTGCAAACTTCGCCGGTGCATCCAAACCCCGTGATATGATACGCTCTGTCACACATAAGCCTCCTTATATCTTCCTCAAAACAGCCACCATACCTACTCCCTCCGTCCGAAAAAACT
This sequence comes from Triticum aestivum, assembly GCF_018294505.1. Taxonomy (NCBI): domain Eukaryota; kingdom Viridiplantae; phylum Streptophyta; class Magnoliopsida; order Poales; family Poaceae; genus Triticum; species Triticum aestivum. Next base: position 540,585,292 of record NC_057803.1, on the reverse strand, counting down.
TGTCATCAAAATGGACAAAAAAGGGTGTATCTAGAACTAAAATACATCTAGATACACCCCCTTTTATTCATTTTGATGACAAGTATTTCCGGACGGAGGGAGTACCTATTATGGCATTTTCATAGCCATTCTGAGATATATTGCCATGCAACTTCCATCATCATCATATACATGACTTGAGCATTCATTGGCATATTGCTTTGCATGATCGTAAGATAGCTAGCATGATGTTTTCATGGCTTGTCCATTTTTTGATGTCATTGCTATGCTAGATCATTGCACATCCCGGTACACCACCGGAGGCATTCATATAGAGTCATATCTTTGTTCTAGTATCGAGTTGTAATATTGAGTTATAAGTAAATAAAAGTGTGATGATCATCATTATTAGAGCATTGCCCGCCAAAAAAAGGGAGAGGCCAAAGAAGCCTAAATAAAAAAAGGGGGGGCAAAGAAGCCCGCAAAAAAAGAGAGAAAAAGGGGGCAATATTACTATCCTTTTACCCCACTTGTGCTTCAAAGTAGCACCATGTTCTTCATATAGAGAGTCTCTTGAGTTATCACTTTCATATACTAGTGGGAGTTTTCATTATAGAACTTGGCTTGTATATTTCGATGATGGGCTTCCTCAAATGCCCGAGGTCTTCATGAGCAAGCAAGTTGGATGCACACCCACTTAGTTTCAGTTTGAGCTTTCATATACTTATAGCTCTAGTGCATTTGTTGCATGGCAATCCCTACTCATCACATTGACATCAATTGATGGGCATCTCCATAGCCCGCCCGTTGATTAGCCGCGTCGATGCGAGACTTTCTCCCTTTTTGTCTTCTCCACATAACCCCACCATCATTTTCTATTCCACCTATAGTGCTATGTCCATGGCTCACACTCATGTATTGCATGGCAATCCCTACTCCTCACATTGACATCAATTGATGGGCATCTCCATAGCCCGTTGATTAGCCGCGTCGATGTGAGACTTTCTCCCTTTTTGTCTTCTCCACATAACCCCACCATCATTTTCTATTCCACCTATAGTGCTATGTCCATGGCTCACAATCATGTATTGCGTGAGGGTTGAAAAAGCCGAAGCGCGTTAAAAAGTATGAACCAATTGCTCGGCTTGCCATCGGGGTTGTGCATGATTTGAATATTTTGTGTGGTGAAGATGGAGCATAGCCAGACTATATGATTTTGTAGGGATAACTTTCTTTGGCCTTGTTATTTTGAAAAGACATGATTGATTTATTAGTGGGCTTGAAGTATTATTGTTTTTATGTCAAATGATAGACTATTGCTTTGAATCACTCGTATCTTAATATTCATGCCATAATTAGATATGTGATCAAGATTATGCTAGGTAGCATTCCACATCAAAAATTATCTTTTTCATCATTTACCTACTCGAGGACGAGCAGTAATTAAGCTTGGGGATGTTGATACGTCTCCGTTGTATCTATAATTTTTGATTGTTCCATGCCAATATTCTACAACTTTCATATACTTTTGGCAACTTTTTATACTATTTTTGGGACTAACATATTGATCCAGTGCCCAGTGTCAGTTCCTGTTTGTTGCATGTTTTTTGTTTCGCAGAATATCCATATCAAACGGAGTCCAAACGGGATAAAAAACCGACGGAGATTTTTTTTTGGAATATATATGATTTTTGGGAATAAAAATCCACGCGAGACGGTGCCCGAGGGAGGCATGATAACCCACAAGTATAGGGGATCGCAACAGTTTTCGAGGGTAGAGTATTCAACCCAAATTTATTGATTCGACACAAGGGGAGCCAAAGAATATTCTCAAGTATTAGCAACTGAATTGTCAATTCAACCACACCTGGAAACTTAGTATCTGCAGCAAAGTATTTAGTAGCAAAGTAATATGATAGTAGTGGTAACGGTAGCAAAAGGTAACAATAGTAAAAGTAGTGTTTTTGGTATTTTGTAGTGATGATAGCAATAGCAACGGAAAAGTAAATAAGCGAAGAACAATATATGGAAAGCTCGTAGGCAATGGATCGGTGATGGAGAATTATGCCAGATGCGGTTCATCATGTAACAGTCATAACCTAGGGCGACACAGAACTAGCTCCAGTTCATCAATGTAATGTAGGCATGTATTCTGAATATAGTCATATGTGCTTATGGAAAAGAACTTGCATGACATCTTTTGTCCTACCCTCCCGTGGCAGCGGGCTCCTAATGGAAACTAAGGGATATTAAGGCCTCCTTTTAATAGAGTACCGGAACAAAGCATTAGCACATAGTGAATACATGAACTCCTCAAACTACAGTCATCACCGGTAAGTATCCCGATTATTGTCACTTCGGGGTTAACGGATCATAACACATAATAGGTGACTATAGACTTGCAAGATAGGATCAAGAACTCTCATATATTAATGAAAACATAATAGGTTCAGATCTGAAATCATGGCACTCGGGCCCTAGTGACAAGCATTAAGCATAGCAAAGTCATAGCAACATCAATCTCAGAACATAATGGATACTAGGGATCAAACCCTAACAAAACTAACTCGATTCCATGATAGATCTCATCCAACCCATCACCGTCCAGCAAGCCCATGATGGAATTACTCACGCACGGCGGTGAGCATCATGAAATTGGTGATGGAGGATGGTTGATGATGACGATGGCGACGGATTCCCCTCTCTGGAGCCCTGAACGGATTCCAGATTAGCCCTCCCGAGAGGTTTTAGGGCTTGGCGGCGGCTCCGTATCGTAAAACGCGATGAATCCTTCTCTCTGATTTTTTTCTCCCCTAAACCAAATATATAGAGTTGGAGTTGAGGTCAGAGGAGCTTCAGGGGGCCCACGAGGTAGGGGGCGCGCCCCCCACCCTTGTGCACAGGTGGTGGGCCCCCTGGCCTTCATATTTTGGAAGGATTTTTTATTATTTCCGAAAAGTTGTTCCGTGAAGTTTTAGGTCATTCCAAGAACTTTTGTTTCTGCATATAAATAACACCATAGCAATTCTGCTGAAAACAGCGTCAGTCCGGGTTAGGTCCATTCAAATCATGCAAGTTAGAGTCCAAAACAAGGGCAAAAGTGTTTGGAAAAGTAGATACGACGGAGACGTATCAACTCCCCCAAGCTTAAACCTTTGCTTGTCCTCAAGCAATTCAGTTGATAAACTGAAAGTGATAAAGAAAAACTTTTACAAACTCTGTTTGCTCTTGTTGTTGTAAATATGTAAAGCCAGCATTCGAGTTTTCAGCAAAGATTATGACTAACCACATTCACAATAACGCTTAGGTCTCAAGTTTACTCATATCAATGGCATAATCAACTAGCGAGCAATAATAGTAAATCTCAGATGACAACACTTTCTCAAAACAATCATAATATGATATAACAAGATGGTATCTCGCCCTTTCTGAGACCGCAAAACATAAATGCAGAGCACCTTTAAAGATCAAGGACTGACTAGACATTGTAATTCATGGTAAAAGAGATCCAGTCAAGTCATACTCAATGTAAACTAACAGTGATGAATGCAAATGACAGTGGTGCTCTCCAACTGGTGCTTTTTAATAAGAAGATGATGACTCAACATGAAATTAAATAGATAGGCCCTTCATAGAGGGAAGCAGGGATTTGTAGAGATGCCAGAGCTCGGTTTTGAAATAGAGGTGAATAATATTTTGAGAGGTATACTTTTATTGTCAACATAACAACCAAGAGATGGCGATATCTTCCATGCTACACACATTATAGGCGGTTCCCAAACAGAATGGTAAAGTTTATACTCCCCCTTCCACCAACAAGCATCAATCCATGGCTTGCTAGAAACAACGAGTGCTTCCAACTAACAAGAGTCCCAGGGGGAGTTTTGTTTGCAATTATTTTGATTTAGTTTGCATAAAGTATGGGACTGGGCATCCCGGTGACCATCCATTTTTCTCGTGAGTGAGGAGCGGAGTCCACTCCTCTTGAGAATAACCCTCCTAACATGGAAGATACGGACAGCCCTAGTTGATACATGAGCTATTCGAGCATACAAAACAGGATATTTATTTGAAGGTTTAGAGTTTGGCACATACAAATTTACTTGGAACGGTAGGTAGATACCGTATATAGGTAGGTATGGTGGAATCATATGGAATAACTTTGGGGTTTATGGAGTTGGATGCACAAGCAGTATTCCCGCTTAGTACAGGTGAAGGCTAGCAAAAGACTAGGAAGCGACCAGCTAGAGAGCGACAACAGTCATGAACATGCATTAAAATTAATCAACACCGAATGCAAGCATGAGTAGGATATAATCCACCATGAACATAAATATCATGAAGGCTACTTTGATTTTGTTCCAACTACATGCGTGAACATGCGCCAAGTCAAGTCACTTAAATCATTCAGAGGAGGATACCACCCTATCATACCACATCACAACCATTTTAATAGCATGTTGGCACGCAAGGTGAACCATTATAAGCTCCTAGCTAATCAAGCATGGCACAAGAACTATGACCTCTAGTTGTCATTGCAAACATGTTTATTCATAATAGGCTGAATCAGGAACGATGAACTAATCATATTTACAAAAACAAGAGAGGTCAAGTTCATACCAGCTTTTCTCATCTTAGTCAGTCCATCATATATCGTCATAATTGCCTTTCACTTGCACGGCCGAATAGTGTGAATAATAATAATAGTGCACGTGCGTTGGACTAAGCTGGAATCTACAACCATTCAATAAATAGGAGAAGACAAGGCAATATGGGCTCTTTTGTTAGATCAACAATAATGCATAGAAGAGCCACTTCAACAATTTAATTATGGTCTTCTCCTAGCGACCCCCAAAGAAAAGAAAATAAATAAAACTATTTACACGAGAAAGCTCCCAACAAGTAAAAGAAGAACAGGAAATCTTTTTGGGTTTTCTTTTTAATTACTCCTACAAACATGGAAAATAAACTAATTAAAAGCTACAACTAATTTTTTTGGGTTTTTCTTAAGGTTTATTGAACACACAAGAAGAAAGCATAAAAAGGAAAGTAAACTAGCATGGGTTATACAATGGAAAAGTATGAGCACCGACATCTGGCAATGAGTGTGTGAATATAAATGTAATGTCGGTGAGAAATACGTACTCCCCCAAGCTTAGGCTTTTGGCCTAAGTTGGTCTATGGCCACGGTTGGCCTGGGGGATATCCATAATAATAGTTGGGGTCGTACTAAGAAGAAGAAGACTCCAATTGCCACTAGTTGGCAATCATCTCCGGATCCCACTGGTAATTAGACTGTCGTGGAGGATCAACTTGTGGTTCCGGCTCTGGCTTTGTGGCTGATGTAGGGTTCCGATAGGCGTGAATAACCTCTAACGGAACAAGGTACTGGCCTGCAGATAAATCAAACAAGGAAGGAGCAGGCAGGGTAATAGTCTTAGGATGATGTTTATCAAAGAACAATTTGTATTTAAGCTCTCCTTCCCTATTCTTAACAATAAAATCATGTGCCACCATACTCTTATAATCTAAATAAACACGAGGCAACACTTTTTCTTCCTTCTCATAATGCCTAATAGGTATGTTAAAATGTGCAGCTAGGCGCGAAGCATAGATGCCTCCAAAGATGGGGCCCTTTGTACGGTTCAGACTTAACCATTTAGCAATAATGTCGCCCATACTAACAGAGTTATCACTGAATAAACTGTGGAGCAAAACAATAATATCAGGAACACTAAGGTTTCCGGGGTATTTTTATATTTCATGGATAATCAGATAACAGACAGAAAAATACTATTTTTATTTTATTTAATATAAATAACAGAAAGTAAAAGTGGGGTACAGAAGGTTGTGCCTTCTAGTTTCGTCCATCTCATGATCATCAAAAGGAATCCACTAACAAGGTTGATCAAGTCTTGTTAACAAACTCATTCTGAATAACATGGAACCGGAGAAATTTCGAATAACACTATGTCACCTCAACGGGGATATGCACATCCCCAATAATAAGAATATCATATTTCTTCTTGACAGTAGGAAGAGGAAATTCAAAACCTCCAAATATAATCGATGGAATTTTTCCAATAGAGTTGATACTATGAACTTGAGGTTGTTTCCTCGGAAAGTGTACCGTATGCTCATTACCATTAACATGAAAAGTGACATTGCCTTTAGTGCAATCAATAACAGCCCCTGCAGTGTTCAAAAAGGTCTTCCAAGAATAATAGACATACTATCGTCCTCGGGAATATCAAGAATAACAAAGTCCATTAAAATAGTAATGTTTGCAACTACAACAGGCACATCCTCACAAATACCGACAGGTATAGCAGTTGATTTATCAGCCATTTGGAAAGATATTTTAGTAGGTGTCAACTTATTCAAATCAAGTCTACGATATAAAGAGAGAGCATAACACTAACACCGGCTCCAAGATCACATAAAGCAATTTTAACATAGTTTCTTTTAATGGAACATGGTATAGTGGGTACTCCTAGATCTCCAAGTTTCTTTGGTGTTCCACCCTTAAAAGTATAATTAGCAAGCATGGTGGAAATTTCAGCTTCCGGTATCTTTCTTTTATTAGTAACAATTTCTTTCATGTACTTAGCATAAGGATTCATTTTAAGCATATCAGTTAATCGCATACGCAAAAAGATAGGTCTAATCATTTCAGCAAAACGCTCAAAATCCTCATCATCCTTTTTCTTGGATGGTTTGGGAGGAAAAGGCATGGGTTTTTGAACCCAAGGCTCTCTTTCTTTACCATGTTTCCTAGCAACAAAGTCTTTCTTACCATAACGTTGATTCTTTGATTGTGGGTTATCAAGATCAACAACAGTTTCAATTTCTATATCATTATCATTACTAGGTTGAGCATCATCATGAACATTATCATTAACATTATCACTAGTTTCAGGTTCATTACCAGATTGTGTTTCAGCATCATAAATAGAAATATTATTTGGATTTTCAGGTGTTTTAGTAATAGGTTCACTAGAAGCATGCAAAGTCCTATCATTTTCTTTTTCTTCCTATTAGAAGGACTAGGTGCATCCACATTATTTCTCTAAGAATCTTCCTCAATTCTCTTAGGGTGGCCTTCAGGATACAAAGGTTCCTGAGTCATTTTACCACCTCTAGTCATAACTCTAACATCATTATCATTATTCTTGCTATTTAATTCATTGAGCAAATCATTTTGAGCTTTGAGTACTTGTTCTACTTGAGTGGTAACCATAGAAGCATGTTTACTAATAAGTTTTAGTTCACCTTTGACATTAGTCATATAATCACCCAAGTGTTCAAGCATTTTGAATTGTATTTCAATTGTCTACCAAAATAAGCATTGAAGTCTTCTTGCTTAGCCATAAATTTATCAAACTCATCTAAGCATGGGCTAGCAAACTTAGTAAATGGGATTTCAGCTTTATCATATCTATAGAGATAATTTACCTTTACTACCTGTGTCGGGTTATCAAGACCATGAGTTTCTTCAATAGGTAAAGGATTAAGATCATATATTTCTTCAACAAGCGGTAAATTAAGACCATGTATTTCTTCAATAGGAGGTAAATTCTTAACATCTTCAGCTTTAATACCTTTTTCTTTCATAGATTTCTTTGCCTCTTGCATATCTTCAGGACTGAGAAATAGAATACCCCTCTTCTTCGGAGTTGGTTTAGGAATAGGCTCAGGAATTGGCTCCGGAGCTGGCTCAGGAAGTGTCCAATTATTTTCATTTGTCAACATATTATTCAATAGAATCTCAGCTTCATCCGGTGTTCTTTCCCTGAAAATAGAACCAGCACAACTATCCAGGTAATCTCTGGAGGCATCGGTTAGTCCATTATAAAAGATATCAAGTATTTCATTTTTCTTAAGAGGATGATCAGGCAAAGCATTAAGTAACTTGAGAAGCCTCCCCCAAGCTTGTGGGAGACTCTCTTCTTCAATTTGCACAAAATTATATATATCCCTTAAAGCAGCTTGTTTCTTATGAGCAGGAAAATATTTAGCAGAGAAGAAATAAATCATATCCTGGGGACTACGCACACAACCAGGATCAAGAGAATTAAACCATATCTTAGCATCACCCTTTAATGAGAACGTAAATATTTTAAGGATATAAAAGTAACGAGTTCTCTCATCAGTAGTGAACAGGGTGGCTATATCATTTAATTTAGTAAGATGTGCCACAACAGTTTCAGATTCATAGCCATGAAAAGGATCAGATTCAACCAAAGTAATTATATCAGGATCAATAGAGAATTCATAATCCTTATCAGTTACACAGATAGGTGAAGTAGCAAAAGCAGGGTCAGGTTTCATTCTAGCATTAAGAGATTGCTGATTCCATTTAGCTAATAATCTCTTGAGTTCGTATCTATCTTTGCAAGCTAAAATAGCTAAAGAAGCTTCTTTATCAAAAACATATCCCTTAGGAATAACAGGCAAGTCTTCATCATCACTTTCACCAGTATTATCAGATTCAATATTTTCATTCTCTCTAGCCCTAGCAAGTTGTTCATCAAGAAATTCACCAAGTGGCACAGTAGTATCAAGCATAGAAGTAGTTTCATCATAAGTATCATGTATAGCAGAAGTAGCATCATCGATACCATGCGACATATTAGAACGAATAGCAGAAGCAGGTTTAGGTGTCGCAAGCTTACTCAAAACAGAAGGTGAATCAAGTGCAGAGTTAGATGGCAGTTCCTTACCTCCCCTCATAGTTGAGGGATAAATCTTGGTTCTTGGATCTTTCATGTTCTTCATAATGATAAGCAGATATATATATCCCAAGTGACTCAAAGGATAGAGCTATGCTCCCTGGCAACGGCGCCAGAAAATAGTCTTGATAACCCACAAGTATAGGGGATCGCAATAGTTTTCGAGGGTAGAGTATTCAACCCAAATTTATTGATTCGACACAAAGGGAGCCAAAGAATATTCTCAAGTATTAGCAGCTGAGTTGTCAATTCAACCACACCTAGAAACTTAGTATCTGCAACAAAGTATTTAGTAGCAAAGTAATATGATAGTGGTGGTAACGGTATCAAAAGGTAACAATAGTAAAAGTAGTGTTTTTGGTATTTCGTAGTGATGATAGCAATAGCAACAGAAAAGTAAATAAGCGAAGAACAATATATGGAAAGCTTGTAGGCAATGGATTGGTGATGGAGAATTATGCCGGATGCAGTTCATCATGTAACAATCATAACCTAGGGTGACACAGAACTAGCTCCAATTCATCAATGTAATGTAGGCATGTATTCCGAATATAGTCATACATGCTTATGGAAAAGAACTTGCATGACATCTTTTGTCCTACCCTCCCGTGGCAGCGGGGTCCTAATGGAAACTAAGGGATATTAAGGCCTCCTTTTAATAGAGTACTGGAACAAAGCATTAGCACGTAGTGAATACATGAACTCCTCAAACTACGGTCATCACCGGTAAGTATCCCGATTATTGTCACTTCGGGGTTAACGGATCATAACACATAATAGGTGACTATAGACTTGCAAGATAGGATCAAGAACTCTCATATATTGATGAAAACATAATAGGTTCAGATCTGAAATCATGGCACTCGGGCCCTAGTGACAAGCATTAAGCATAGCAAAGTCATAGCAACATCAATCTCAGAACATAGTGGATACTAGGGATCAAACCCTAACAAAACTAACTCGATTACATGATAGATCTCATCCAACCCATCACCGTCCAGCAAGCCTACGATGGAATTACTCACGCACGGCGGTGAGCATCATGAAATTGGTGATGGAGGATGGTTGATGATGATGATGGCGACGGATTCCCCTCTCCGGAGCCCTGGACGGATTCCAGATCAGCCCTCCCGAGAGGTTTTAGGGCTTGGCGGCGGCTCCGTATCGTAAAACGCGATGAATCCTTCTCTCTGATTTTTTTCTCCCCTAAACCAAATATATAGAGTTGGAGTTGAGGTCAGAGGAGCTTCAGGGGGCCCACGAGGTAGGGGGCAGGCGCGCCCCCACCCTTGTGGATAGGTGGTGGGCCCCCTGGCCTTCATCTTTTGCAAGGATTTTTTATTATTTCCGATAAGTTGTTCCGTGAAGTTTCTGGTCATTCCGAGAACTTTTGTTTCTGCACATAAATAACACCATAGCAATTCTGCTAAAAACAGCGTCAGTCCGGGTTAGTTCCATTCAAATCATGCAAGTTAGAGTCCAAAACAAGGGCCAAAGTGTTTGGAAAAGTAGGTACGACAGAGATGTATCATGGCATGAGGCAGGGGGCGCGCCCCACCCCCCAGGGCGCGCCCCTGACCCTCGTGGCCACCTCGTAAGGCGGTTGATGCCCTTCTTTCGCCGCAAGAAAGCTAATATTCGGATAGAGATCGTGTTAAAATTTCAGCCCAATCGGAGTTACGGATCTCCGGGAATATAAGAAACGGTGAAAGGGAAGAATCTGAGAACGCAGAAACAGAGAGAGACAGAGAGACAGATCCAATCTCGGAGGGGCTCTCCCCCCTCCCATGCCATGGAGGCGAAGGACCAGAGGGGAAATCCTTCTCCCATCTAGGGAGGAGGTCAAGGAAGAAGAAGAAGAAGGGGTCCCTCTCCCCTTCTCTTCCGGTGGCGCCGGAACACCGCCGAGGCCATCATCATCACCGCAATCTTTACCAACAACTTCACTGCCATCATCACCAACTCTTCCCCCCTCTATGCAGCGGTGTAACCCCTCTCTTACCCACTGTAATCTCTACTTAAACATGGTGCTCAACGCTATATATTATTTCCCAATGATGTATGGTTATCCTATGATGTTTGAGTAGATCTGTTTTGTCCTATGGGCTATTTGATGATTGTGATTGGTTTGAGTTGCATATTTTATTATTGATGTTGTCCTATGGTGCTCTTCATGTCATGCAAGCATGAGGGATTCCCGATGTAGGGTGTTGCAATACGTTTATGATCCGTTTATAGTGGGTTGCGTGAGTGACTGAAACACAAACTCGAAAGGGGGTTGTTGCGTATGGGATAAAGAGGACTTGATACTTTAATGCTATGGTTGGGTTTTACCTTAATGATCTTTAGTAGTTGTGGATGCTTTCTAGAGTTCCAATCATAAGTGCATATGATCCAAGTAGAGAAAGTATGTTAGCTTATGCCTCTCCCTCATATAAAATTGCAATAATGATTATCAGTCTAGTTATCGATTGCCTAGGGACAAATAACTTTCTCGTAACAAAAAGCTCTCTACTAAACCTAACTTAGTTGTGTCTTTATCTAAACAACCCCTACTTTTTATTTACTTGCTCTTTATGCAAACCTATCCAAAAACACCTACAAAGCACTTCTAGTTTCATACTTGTTCTAGGTAAAGCGAACGTCAAGCGTGCGTAGAGTTGTATCAGTGGTCGATAGAACTTGAGGGAATACTTGTTCTACCTTTAGCTCCTCGTTGGGTTCGACACTCTTACTTATCGAAAACTGTTGCGATCCCCTATACTTGTGGGTTATCATCGGCCTCGCGAGGCTTGGCCCTCGCGAGGGTCTTGAGTATTTGCTGGTGAAGATGGGCCGTACGGGGCCGCTGGTGGAGCCGTGCCGCAGGCCACAGGAACGCACGTCCGGGGACCCCCGTTCCCAGAACACCGACAGATAATGATACTTCTTATAATCTTGGAAATCTTTTTGGCACCAACTTGGGAAACTATGATGATATCAATTGTTATACCGTCGGTGCTATTCATACTATTAATGATGAGTATTATTATGCTTATGATATGCCAAGCCACAAGCTTGGGGATGCTATGTTTGATGAAGATGATATTTTTAGTCCCCTAAGATTTGATGTGCAAACTTTTTATAATGATAGCATGCCTCCTTTTTATGATGATTATATTGATGAAGTGGATTTGGAGAGGTCATGACTTTATTTAGTGATGAATCCACTATTTTGGAAGATGTTTCAATTGATTGTGACAACAAAGTTTCTATCTATCATGATTATGGTGATGACATATATGTTAGAATAATTATAAGCATGAAACTTGTCATCATGATTCTTATTTTCAATCCCATGATAGTTATTTTGTTGATTTGCTCCCACTACTATTCATGAGAATAATTTTGCTTATATGGAGAGTAATAAATTTTGTATGCTTGTAGATCATGAAAAGAATGCTTTATGTGATAGTTATATTCTTAAATTCATTCATGATGCTACTGAAAATTATTATGAGAGAGGAACTTATGCTTCATGATGCTCTCTTTGTGTTTCAATTCTTATCTTTTATGTGAGCATCATTGAAATCATCATGCCTAGCTAAAAGGCATTAAAGAAAAGCGCTTGTTGGGAGACAACCCAACACTTTTACCTGCTGTTTTTGTGTGTTCACATGATTAGGTTACTGTAGTAATCATGTTTTATTGTGTTTGTTTCAATAAAGTGCCAAGTAAGACCTTTGGGATGGCTTACGATGATAGTTGATTTGATCTTGTTGACAAACAGAAACTTTTGTGCTCAAGAAAACAATTCTCATTTTTAACAGAAGCGTGATAAAATGTTGATTCTTTTTCAGAAGATTAATAGACAAATTTCCCAGGTTTTCCTAATTTTTCAGAATGTTTGGAGTAGCAGAAGTATGGTTGCAGTATGACACGTTTCCAACGTATCTATAATTTTTGATTGCTCCATGCTATATTATCTAATATTTTAGACATTATTGGGCTTTATTATCCACTTTTATATTATTTTTGGGACTAACCTATTAACCGGAGGCCCAGCCCAGAATTGCTGTTTTTTTTGCCTGTTTTAGGGTTTCGAAGAAAAGGAATATCAAACGGAGTCCAAACGGAATGAAACCTTCGAAAACGTGATTTTCTCATCAGATAAGATCCATGAGACTTGGACCCTCCATCAAGAAAGCCACGAGGTGGTCACGAGGGTGGAGGGCGCGCCCCCTGCCTCGTGGGCCCCTCGAAGATCCACCGACGTACTTCTTCCTCCCATATATATCCACGTATTCCCAAACGATCAAAAGGGGAGCCAAAAACCTAATTCCACCGCCGCAACTTTCTGTATCCACGAGATCCCATCTTGGGGCCTGTTCCGGAGCTCCGCCGGAGGGGGCATCGATCACGGAGGGCTTCTACATCATCATCCAAGCCCCTCCGATGAAGTGTGAGTAGTTTCCTTCAGACCTACGGGTCCATAGCTAGTAGCTAGATGGCTTCTTCTCTCTTTTTGGATCTCAATACAATGTTCTCCCCCTCTCTTGTGGAGACCTATTCGATGTAATCTTCTTTTTGCGGTGTGTTTGTTGAGACCAATGAATTGTGGGTTTATGATCCAGTATGTCTATGAATAATATTTGAATCTTCTCTGAATTCTTTTATGTATGATTGGTTATCTTTTCAAGTCTCTTCGAATTATCAGTTTGGTTTGGCCTACTAGATTGGTTGTTCTTGCCATGGGAGAAGTTCTTAGCTTTGGGTTCAATCATGCGGTGTCCTTTCCCAGTGACAGAAGGGGCAGCAAGGCACGTATTGTATTGTTGCCATCGAGGATAACAAGATGGTTTTTTTAATCATATTGCATGAAACTACCCCTCTACATCATGTCATCTTGCTTAAGGCATTACTCTGTTTTTAACTTAATACTCTAGATGCATGCTGGATAGCGGTCGATGAGTGGAGTAATAGTAGTAGATGCAGAATCGTTTCAGTCTACTTGTCTCGGACGTGATGCCTATATAGATGATCATACCTAGATATTCTCATAACTATGCTCAATTCTGTCAATTGCTCAACAGTAATTTGTTCACCCATCGTAGAATACTTATGCTCTTGAGAGAAGCCACTACTGAAACCTATGGCCCCCGGGTCTCTTTCTCATCATATCAATCTCCATTACTTTATTATTGCTTGCTTTTACTTTGCTTTTACTTTTTACTTTGCATCTCTATATCAAAAATACCAAAAATATTATTTATCATCTCTATCAGATATCACTTTCGTAAGTGACCGTGAAGGGATTGACAACCCCTAAGCGCGTTCGTTGCGTTGAGCTATTGTTTTTGTGTAGGTACGAGGGACTCGAGCGTAGCCTCCTACTGGATTGATACCTTGGTTCTCAAAAACTGAGGGAAATACTTACGCTACTTTGCTGCATCATCCCTTCCTCTTCGGGGAAATCCAATGCAGTGCTCAAGAGGTAGCAAGAAGAATTTCTGGCGCCGTTGCTGGGGAGTCTGCGCAAAAGTCAACATACCAAGTACCCATCACAATGCCTATCTCCCGCATTACATTATTTGCCATTTGCCTCTTGTTTTTCTCTCCCCTGCTTCACCCTTGCCGTTTTATTCACCCTCTCTCTCTATCCTCCCTCTCTTTCTCTATTTGCCTCCTTTTGACCGTTTGCTTTTTTGTTTGCTCGTGTGTTGGATTGCTTGTTTGTCGTGATGGCTCAAGATAATTCTAAACTGTGTGACTTCACCAATACCAACAATAATGATTTCCTTAGCACTCCAATTGCTCCTCTTACCGATGCTGAATCTTGTGAAATTAATACTGCTTTGCTGAATCTTGTCATGAAAGATCCGTTCTCCGGCCTTCCTAGTGAAGATGCCACTACCCATCTTAATAGCTTCGTTGATTTGTGTGACATGCAAAAGAAGAAAGATGTCGATAATGATATTGTTAAATTGAAGCTATTTCCTTTTTCGCTTAGAGATCATGCTAAAGCTTGGTTTTCGTCTTTGTCTAAAAATAGTATTGATTCATGGAACAAGTGCAAAGATGCTTCTATCTCTAAGTATTTTCCTCCCGCTAAGATCATCTCTCTTAGAAACGATATTATGAATTTTAAGCAACTTGATCATGAACATGTTGCACAAGCTTGGGAGAGAATGAAATTAATGATACGTAATTGCTTACTCATGGTTTGAATTTGTGGATGATTATACAAAAATTTTATGCCGTATTGAATTTTGCTTCTAGAAATCTTTTAGATTCGGCCGCGGGAGGCACTTTTATGGAAATCACTTTAGGAGAAGCTACTAAACTCCTAGATAATATTATGGTTAATTATTCTCAATGGCATACTGAAAGATCTACTAAAAAGGTGCATGCGATAGAAGAAATTAATGTTTGAGTGGAAAGATGGATGAACTTATGAAATTATTTGCTAATAAGAGTGTTTCTTCTGATCCTAATGATGTGCCCTTGTCTACTTTGATTGAGAATAATAATGAATCTATGGATGTGAATTTTGTTGGTAGGAACAATTTTGGTAACAACGCGTATAGAGGAAATTTCAACCCTAGGCCTTATCCTAGTAATCCCTCTAATAATTATGATAATTCCTACAACAATTCTTATGGAAATTATAATAAGATGCCCTCTGATTTTTAATCTAATATTAAAGAATTTATTTCTTCGCAAAAGAATTTTAATGCTATGATTGAAGAAAAAATGCTTAAGATTGATGATTTGGCTAGGAACGTTGATATAATTGCTCTTGATGTTGATTCTTTGAAACTTAGATATATTCCACCTAAGCATGATATCAATGAGTCTCTCAAAGCCATGAGAATTTACATTGACGAGTGCAAAGAAAGAACCGCTAGGATGCATGCTAAGAAAGATGCCTTTATAAAAGCATGTTCTTCTAGTTCCTATGAAAATAATGATGAAGATCTAAAAGTTATTGATGTGGCCCCTATTAAATCTTTGTTTTGCAATATGAATCTTGATAATGATGGGACTGAATATGATCCACCTTTACCTAGAAGGCGTTCTAAGAATTCGGAATTTGTTGATCTTGATGCTAAATTTGATAAAAGTGGGATTGAAGAAATTAAAACCCTAGATGTTGCTAAACACACTATTATGGATTTCAAGGAATTTAACTATGAAAATTGCTCTTTGGTTGATTGTATTTCCTTGTTGCAATCCGTGCTAAAATCTCCTCACGCTTATAGTCAAAATAAAGCGTTTACTAAACATATCATTTATGCCTTGATGCAATCTTATGAAGAAAAACTTGAATTGGAAGTTTCTATTGCTAGAAAACTTTATGATGAGTGGGAACCAACTATTAAAATTAAAATTAAAAATTATGAGTTTTATGCTTTGTGTGATTTGGGCGCTAGTGTCTCTACTATTCCCAAAACTTTGTGAGATTTACTAGATTTCCGTGATTTTGATGATTGCTCTCTAAACTTGCATCTTGCGGATTCCACTATTAAGAAACCTATGGGAAGAATTAATGATTTTCTTATTTTTGCTAATAGGAATTATGTGCCCGTAGATTTTATCGTTCTTGATATAGATTGCAATCCTTCTTGCCCTATTATTCTCGGTAGACCTTTCCTTAGAACGGTTGGCGCAATTATTGATATGAAGGAAGGGAATATTAGATTTAAATTTCCATTAAAAAGGGCATGGAACACTTCCCTAGAAATAAAATAAAATTACCATATGAATCTATCATGAGAGCCACTTATGGATTGCCTACCAAAGATGTCAATACCTAGATCTATTCTTGCTTGTTATGTCTAGCTAGGCGCGTTAAACGATAGCGCTTGTTGGGAGGCAACCCAATTTTAATTGTATTCCTTGCTTTTTTCTCATGTTTAGTAATACATAAATTATTTAGCGTCTGTTTTGGTTGTGTTTTTTGTGTTTAATTAGTGTTTGTGCCAAGTAGAACCGTTGGGAAGACTTGGGGAAAGTCTTGTTGAACTTGCTGTATAAAA
Source organism: Triticum aestivum (assembly GCF_018294505.1). NCBI lineage: Eukaryota > Viridiplantae > Streptophyta > Magnoliopsida > Poales > Poaceae > Triticum > Triticum aestivum. The sequence continues at coordinate 540,568,563 of NC_057803.1, read as the reverse complement.
CAGAAACTTTGGCGCTCACGAGAACTGCTATCATTTTTATTTGGAAAGTGCTATTTAGTTAATTCTTTTTGCAGATGATTAATATATAAATTACTCACGTCCATAAATTTATTTTAGAATTTTTGGGGTTCCAGATCTTGCGCTAGCTACAGATTACTACAGACTGTTCTGTTTTCGACAGATTCTGTTTTCCGTGTGTTGTTTGCTTATTTTAATGAATCTATGGCTAGTAAAATAGTTTATAATCCATAGAGAAGTTGGAATACAGTAGGTATAACACCCATATAAATAAAGAATGAGTTCATTACAGTACCTTGAAGTGGTCTTTTGTTTTCTTTCGCTAATGGAGCTCACAAGATTTTCTACTTTAAGTTTTGTGTTGTGAAGTTTTCAAGTTTTGGGTAAAGATTTGATGGATTATGGAACAAGAAGTGGCAAGACCCTAAGCTTGGGGATGCCCATGGCACCCCCAAGATAATATAAGGACACCTAAAATCCAAAGCTTGGGGATGCCCCGGAAGGCATCCCCTTTTTCGTCTACTTTTATCGGTAACTTTACTTGGAGCTATATTTTTATTCACCACATGATATGTGTTTTGCTTGGAGCGTATTTTATGATTTGAGTCTTTGCTTATTAGTTTACCACAATCATCCTTGCTGTACACACCTTTTGAGATAGCCATACATGATTTGGAATTTGATAGAATACTCTATGTGCTTCACTTATATCTTTTGAGCTTTATAGTTTTGCTCTAGTGCTTCACTTATATCTTTTAGAGCACGGTGGTGGATTTGTTTTATAGAAACTATTGTTCTCTCATGCTTCACTTAGATTATTTTGAGAGTCTTAATAGCATGGTAATTTGCTTAAAATCCTAATATACTTGGTATGCAAAGATTAATAATAGAACTTTTGTATGAATGTGTTGAATACTAAGAAAAGTTTGATGCTTGATGATTGTTTTGAGATATGGAGGTAATAATATCAAAGTCATGCTAGTTGAGTAGTTGTGAAATTGAGAAATACTTGTGTTGAGGTTTGCAAGTCCCGAAGCATGCACATATGGTAAACGTTATGCAACAAATTTGAAACATGAGGTGTTATTTGATTGTCTTCCTTATGAGTGGCGGTCGGGGATGAGCGATGGTATTTTCCTACCAATCTATCCCCCTAGGAGCATGCACATAGTGCTGAGGTTTTTGATGACTTGTAGATTTTTTCAATAAGTATGTGAGTTCTTTATGACTAATGTTGAGTCCATGGATTATACGCACTCTCACCCTTCCATCCTTGCTAGCCTCTTCGGTATCGTCCATTGCCCTTTCTCACATTGAGAGTCGGTGCAAACTTCGCCAGTGCATCCAAACCCCATGATATGATATGCTCTTTCACACATAAACCTCCTTATATCTTCCTCAAAACAGCCACCATGCCTACCTATTATGGCATTTCTATAGCCTTTCCGAGATATATTGCCATGCAACATTCCATCATTCCGTTCATCATGACACATTCATCATTGTCATATTGCTTAGCATGATCATGTAGTTGACATAGTATTTGTGGCAAAGCCACCGTTCATAATTCTTTCATACATGTCACTCTCGGATCATTGCATATCCCGGTACACCGCCGGAGGCATTCATATAGGGTCATCTTTGTTCCAGTATCGAGTTGTAATCATTGAGTTGTAAATAAATAGAAGTGTGATGATCATCATTATTAGAGCATTGTCCCAAGTGAGGAATATTAAAAAAGGCCATAAAAAAGAGAAGGCCCCAAAAAAAGGAGAGAAAGGCCATAAAAAAAGGAAAGGCCCAAAAAAATGAATGAGAGAAAAAAGAGGGAAGGGACAATGTTAGTATCCTTTTACCACACTTGTGCTTCAAAGTAGCACCATGATCTTCGTAGTAGAGAGTCTCTCATGTTATCACTTTCATATACTAGTGGGAATTTTTTTATTATAGAACTTGGCTTGTATATTCCAACAATGGGCCTCCTCAAGTGCCCTAGGTCTTCATGAGCAAGCAAGTTGGATGCACACCCACTAGTTTCTTTTGTTGAGCTTTCATACATTTATAGCTCTAGTGCATCCGTTGCATGGCAATCCCTACTCCTTGCATTAACATCAATCTGTGGGCATCTCCATAGCCCATTGATTAGCCTTGTTGATGTGAGACTTTCTCCTTTATTGTCTTCTCCACATAACCCCCTTCATTATATTCTATTCCACCCATAGTGCTATGTTCATGGCTCGCGCTCATGTATTGCGTGAAAGTTTATTGGTTTGAGATTAATAAAGTATGAAACAATTGCTTGGCTTGTTATCGGGGTTGTGCATGATGAGAGCATTCTTGTGTGACGAAAATGAAACATGACTAAACTATATGATTTTGTAGGGATGAACTTTCTTTGGCCATGTTATTTTGAGAAGACATAATTGCTTAGTTAGTATGCTTGAAGTATTATCATTTTCATGTCAATATGAACTTTTGTCTTGAATCTTTCTAATCTGAATATTCATACAACAATTAAGAAGAATTACATTAAAATTATGCCAAGTAGCACTCCGCATCAAAAATTCTGTCTTTATCATTTACCTACTCGAGGACGAGCATGAATTAAGCTTGGGGATGCTTGATACGTCTCCGACGTATCTATAATTTTTGATTGATCCATGCTATATTATCTACTGTTTTAGACATTATTGGGCTTTAGTATCCACTTTTATATTATTTTTGGGACTAACCTATTAACCGGAGGACCAACCCAGAATTGTTGTTTTTTTGCCTGTTTTAGGGTTTCGAAGAAAAGGAATATCAAACGGAGTCCAAATGGAATGAAACCTTCGGAAACATAATTTTCTCATCATATAAGATCCAGGAGACTTGGACCCTCCGTCAAGAAAGCCACGAGGTGCTCACGAGGGTGGAGGCACGCCCCCTGCCTCGTGGGCCCCTCGAAGCTCCACCGACGTACTTCTTCCTCCCATATATATCCACATATCCCCAAACGATCAAAAGGGGAGCCAAAAACCTAATTCCACCGCCGCAACTTTCTGTATCCACGAGATCCCATCTTGGGGCCTGTTCCGGAGCTTCGCCGGAGGGGACATCGATCACGGAGGACTTCTACATCATCATCCAAGCCCCTCCGGTGAAGTGTGAGTAGTTTACTTCAGACCTACGGGTCCATAGCTAGTAGCTAGATGGCTTCTTCTCTCTTTTTGGATCTCAATACAATGTTCCCCTCTCTTGTGGAGATCTATTCGATGTAATCTTATTTTTGCGGTGTGTTTGTTGAGACCGATGAATTGTGGGTTTATGATCTAGTATATCTATGAATAATATTTGAATCTTCTCTGAATTCTTTTATGTATGATTGGTTATCTTTGCAAGTCTCTTCGAATTATCAGTTTGGTTTGGCCTACTAGATTGGTTGTTCTTGCCATGGGAGAAGTGCTTAGCTTTGGGTTCAATCTTGCGGTGTCCTTTCCTAGTGACAGAAGGGGCAGCATGGCACGTATTGTATTGTTGCCATCAAGGATAACAAGATGGGGTTTTTATCATATTGCATGAAACTATCCCTCTACATCATGTCATCTTGCTTAAGGCGTCACTCTGTTTTTAACTTAATACTCTAGATGCATGATGGATAGCGGTCGATGAGTGGAGTAATAGTAGTAGATGCAGAATCGTTTCGGTCTACTTGTCTCGGACGTGATGCCTATATACATGATCATACCTAGATATTCTCATAACTATGCTCAATTCTGTCAATTGCTCAACAGTGATTTGTTCACCCACTGTAGAATACTTATGCTCTTGAGAGAAGCCACTAGTGAAACCTATGGCCCCCGGGTCTCTTTGTCATCATATCAATCTCCATTACTTTATTATTGCTTGCTTTTACTTTGCTTTTACTTTTTACTTTGCATCTCTATATAAAAAATACCAAAAATATTATTTATCATCTCTATTAGATCTCACTTTCGTAAGTGACCGTGAAGGGATTGACAACCCCTAAGCGCGTTGGTTGCATTGAGCTATTGTTTTTGTGTAGGTACGAGGGACTCGAGCGTAGCCTCCTACTGGATTGATACCTTGGTTCTCAGAAACTGAGGGAAATACTTACGCTACTTACGCTACTTTGCTGCATCATCCCTTCCTCTTCGGGGAAATCCAACACTGTGCTCAAGAGGTAGCACAGTACAGATTACTACAGACTGTTTTGTTTTTGACAGATTCTATTTTCAATGCATAGTTTGCTTGTTTTATAGTTTCCATGGCTTATATTGCTCAATATAAATTGTGGAAATGATATGATACACTAGGCATTGTGTGAGAACATTTATTAATCTTGTCTTTGACAGTACCAAAAGTGAAATGGTTTGCTCTTTATCATACTAACCTATCTCACAAAGTTCTGTTAAGTTTTGTGTGATTGAAGTTTTCAATTTTTGGGTGAGATGTCGATATGAGGAGAATAAGGAGTGAAAAGATCCTAAGCTTGGAGATGACCAAGGCACCCCATGGTAATATTCATGGAAGATCCAAGCAACTAAGTTTGGGGATGCCCCGGAAGGCATCCCCTCTTTCGTCTCCGACATTATCGGTAACCTCACTTGGAGCTATGTTTTCATTTGTCACATGATATGTGTTTTGCTTGGAGCATCATTTTATTTTGTTAGAATTTTATTTCTGTTATTTAGAATAATCTTTTGCACCTTTCATTTTAATAAAAGTGGCAATGATAGCCTTTGCCATGCTTATTTTGCAAGTCTACATGTTGCTGTTTCAAAACAGAAAGTTTATTGTTGTTGCAAAAATTCTCTAGAATAGTCAGAATGTGATAAAATGCTAAAACTTTTTGCAAAATGAGATCTAATAAATTTTCTACAGTTCGGTAATTTTTCATAACTTTTGGAGTTAGGGAAGTATTGATACTGTTGCATTCTTTACAGACTGTACTGTTTTGGCAGAGTGTTGTTATGTTTGCATTGTTTGCATATGTTTGCTTGTTTAATGATTCTATATGAGGATAGGAGTATTAAATATGCAGATGCATTTAGTATGCAATGTTGAATAATAATTTAAGTGATTTTCTACAATAGATAATGATAAGGTTTTTGCATTGGTTTATACTAACTTATCTCACGAGTTCTTGTTGAGTTTTGTCTGGATGAAGCTTTTGAGATTTAGGAAAACCGTGATATGAAAAGAATTAAGGAGACACAAAAGCTCAAGCTTGGGGATGCCCAACAGGGCTAGCCCTGGGGTATGGGCAGGGGGGCGACGTCCCATGGCCCAGCCCAGGGAGGGGCCCAGCCAAGGGAGGGGCACATATATAATATAGCCAAGCAAAAATAGGTGAGAAAAAAAATTATGAGAGAAGAAAAACGAGATGAGGTAGGCACATCAGATAGCAGGTAGCGATTAGCGAAGCCTCACGCACGCCGCACGGCAGGGCCACTCGTTTCGATTGTGAAACAAATCAATTGAAGATCTCGCGGACGCCTCGCTGTGGTCGCCTCGGTCACCGCTGTTCACGTCTCCCGCCGTGCGGCAATCCAGCAGCCGCAGCAGTACGTATACGTATGTATGTGAGCAGTGAGCGAAGCCCACAACAGTACGTATACGTATCCATGCATGACTCTCTGTACCATGTTCCTGATCCATCCCTGCAAACCCCAATTTCAGCAATTTCTTTTGTTTTTTAGAACGTATTCAACTATTCATCCATGATCCATCCTCTAATTTTAGTGTACACGAAGTTCCAAAATTTTAATGTATAGTTTTCGAATTCAATCTTTCATAGTATGTATTCAACCATCCTTTTTTGTCATTTTGTGCACATGTCTAGGGTTCCAATCATTCAAATCATCCTATGTATAAATTTCTAATTCCTTGAATAATTTTTTCTTCATAATATATTAGGACATTAGCCCGCCATGTTGCCTAAGAAGCATTTGTCAGTTGCTCAAACAAGGAGAAAAAAAGATAGAAAGCGATCTAAAGATTCAACAACTGAAGAGTACTTAAGTATTATTGTTGTCGATGGAGTCAGTTGAATTTTGGTTCTTATTTGAGGTAATCATATTATGTTAGTTTCAATTTTCTATCTTTTTAGTATTTCTGTCGTAATATGGTATTGCTCAACAATTATTATGTTTAAGTTTATGTACCAAGTACACGCATACATATATACGATCTTAGGACATAGGGGCACATGGCGTCGAGTTCTCCTAGGGCCTCCCGAAACACAGGGCCGGCCCTAATGCCCAAGGAACCCCAAGATAATATTTCAAGAAGTCTCAAGCATCTAAGCTTGGGGATGCCCCTATAGGCATCCCACCTTTCTTCACCAACAATTATCGGTTAGTATCGATTGAGACTAAGTTTTTGCTTCTTCATATGAGTTGTGCTATTCTTGAAATGTCATTTTATTTTTTTAGCTTGCTGTTTGAATAAAATACTTAGATCTGAAAGTTTTAAATAAAATAGAGTCCTCAAATAGTTGCCAGGGAGGCTAGGTAAACGGCATTCACATCCCGTCAACGAAGCTCTTTTCTATGGAATTGCTCTAGTGCTTCACCTATATCTTTTGAGCATGGTGTGCTTTAGTATTTTTGAAGAAATTCTCTCTTGCTTCACTTAAATTAATTTGAGATAAAGAAATATTATGCTCATGATCTTCACTTATATCTTTTTGGAGTAGCTTGTCATTTACTCTTGTGCTTCACTTATATCCTATGAGTAAATTGTTGAATAAATTGATTGTCATGAAGTTGAAATCATATCATGCCTAGTGGTAGCTTCACATTGGGTTTAGAAAGTTAAATCTTTTGAGGCTTCACAATCAGAATATTGGTCATACAAGAAATTCATGAATAATTAGTATAAGGTAGAGAACCTTCACATGCAAATACACCATCTTGGAAATCTTTTGTGATTGTGAGGCCCCATCAAAATATTATATGCGAAAATTGTTGATGTTGGACAAGGAAGACAACGTAATGATTTATGTTTGTTCATATTCACATAAAAGTTATATTGTCATAGATCCTTTAATATGTGGTGCTTTCCCCCCATCCTTGCTAGCCAAAAATTCTGCACCAAGTAGAGATACTACTTGTGCATCCAAAAACCCTTAAACCCAAATCTTATCTTCAAGAGTCCACCATACCTACCTAAGGATTGAGTAAGATCCTTCAAGTAAGTTGTCATCGGTGCAATAAGGCAATAAAAATTGCTTCTAAAAGTGTGAGATCATTTAGTGTAAGAGAAAATTGAGCGTTGCATGAACTTGTGATGGCAAAGAATAAAAGCGACATACTGCTTAATAAAGGTTGCTATCATAAGGGGCGGTATAATGTGATGTTCTTTTGCACTAAGGGGTTGAGCATACAAATAAATAAGCGCATGGCAACCTCTGCTTCCCTCCGCGAAGGGCCTATCTTTTACTTTTATGTATTTACTTTTATGCAAAGAGTCAAAGTTATTCTCTCTATTCCTTTTTATTTTTCTCTTTTGGAAAGCATCATGGGGTGAGGAAAGATCTAGGCACATATATCCAGTTGGATATGGGTAGCATGAGTTATTATTGTTCACCCTTGAGGTGAATACATTGGGAGGCGAAATTATAAGCCCCTATCTTTCTATGTGTCCGGTTGAAACGTTTTTCTCATGTGTATGCGGTGAGTGTTAGCAATCATAGAATACTATATGATGGTTGAGTATGTGGAGCTATTACTTAGACTCTGTTGAATAAGCTGAATTGAAATTGCTTGGTGACTGAGAACATAGGTTGTTGAGTTCCAAGATAATTCATTGTTTGAACCTTAACATGTGAATTGGTTGCTACTTTAACACGAGAAATTTTATGAGAAAGAATTGTTTTCATGATGCTAGGAAAAGTGATTGAAATTATCATTGATCAAACTTATGCACTTTGCTAGCATTCACACTTCATAAATTATTTATTTTATCATTTACCTACTCGAGGACGAGTAGGATTAAGCTTGGGGATGCTGATACGTCTCCAACGTATCTATAATTTATGAAGTATTCATGCTGATATTTTATCATTCTAGGGTGTTTTACAATCATTTTATAGCAACTTTTATCATTTTTTGGGACTAACCTATTGACCCAGTGCCCAGTGCCAGTTGCTGTTTTCTGCTTGTTTTTTACATCACAGGAAATCAATATCAAACAGAGTCCAAACACCGCGAAACTTTTTGTGGATTTTTATGGACCATAAGACATCTAGTGGGCCGAAGAAGCACCTGGGGGGTGAGCCCCGAGGGGGGCACAATCCACCAGGGCGCGCCCAGGTCGGTTGTGCCCACCTCGGTGGCCTCCCGCACCCCCTCTTTACCCTATAAATTCACAAATATTCCAAAACCATTCGGGGTTAACCTAGATCAGAAGTTTCACCGCCGCAAGGCTCTGTAGCCACCAAAAACCAATCTAGACCCCGTTCGGCACTCTGCCGGAGGGGGAAATCATCACCAGTGGCCATCTTCATCATCCCGGCGACCACCACGATGAGGAGGGAGTAGTCCACCCTCGAGGCTGAGGGTTTGTACCAGTAGCTATGTGTTTAATCTCTCTCTCTCTCTCGTGTTCTTGAGATGTCATGATCTTGATGTATCGCGGGCTTTGTTAATATAGTCGGATCATATGGTGTTTTCCCCTCTCTATCTTGTTGTGATGAATTGAGTTTTCCCCTTTGAGATTTTGTTGTTATCGGATTGAATACTTTTATGGATTTGAGAGCACTTTATATATGTCTTGCAAATGACTACTCATGGTGACAATGGGGTATTATTTTGATTCACTTGATATATGCATTGGGACTCAACTCGCGGATTCCCGAGGTGACATTGGGGTAATCTACGCATAGGGGTTGATGCATGTTCTTGACTTTGTTTCTCCGGTAGAAATCTTGGGGCACTCTTTGAAGTTCTTTGTGTTGGATTGAGTATTATGAATCTAAAATTATTTGGTGTTATTTTAGTACGAACTCTTGGATAGATCGATCAGAAAGAATAGCTTCGAGGTGTTTTCGTACCCTACAAACGATTTCTTCTTATGTTCTCTGCTAGATAGGAACTTTGGAGTGATTTTTCATCGCACTTTGAGGGGTGGTTATATGATCCAATTATATTAGCACTGTTGAGAGATTGCACTAGCGAAAGTACGGACCCTAGGCCTAATTTTGAAGCATTGCAATACCGTTTTTGTGCCCGTTTACTATTTGCTACCTTGCTGTTTTTATTTATTAGATTATAAAAATATATTTCTACCATCAATATTACACTTTTATCACCATCTCTTTGCTGAACTAGTGCACCTATGCAATTTGCCATTGTATTGGGTGTGTTGGGGACACAAGAGATTTCTTGTATTTGGTTGCACGGTTGTTTGAGAGAGACCATCTTCATTCTACACCTCCCACGGATTCATAAACCTTAGGTCATCCACTTGAGGGAAAATTGCTACTGTCCTACAAAACTTTGCGCTTGGAGGCCCAACACGAGTCTACAAGAATAAAGTTGTGTAGTAGACATCATGATCCAAATCAACTAAACCATGTCCGATCATCACCTGAGATGGAGTAGTCATCAATGGTGAACATCTCTATGTTGATCATATCTACTATATGATTCACATTTGACCTTTCGGTCTCCAGTGTTCCGAGGCCATGTCTGTACATGCTAGGCTCGTCAAGTTTAACCCGAGTATTCCACATGTGCAAAACTGTCTTGCACCCATTGTATGTGAACGTAGAGCCTATCACACCCGATCATCATGTGGTGTCTTAGCACGACGAACTGTCGCAATGGTGCATACTCAGGAAGAACACTTATGTAACGCCTACGATGCGACCATATCTCCCACATGTCGAGGCACGACTTAGACGCATAACCGCATTGTGGTTTTGTTGCAAGATGGGTCGTCTTCACACAATCCCATGTAATGAACAAGAAAGGGATAAAAAGAGTTGGCTTACAATCGCCATGTCACACAATGATCAAATAATTCATACATCATCAGAGTACACACATAGTCCAACTACGGGCAAATCCAAATTAAAAGAAGATAACCCCAAATGCTAGATCCCCGATCATCCCAACTGGGCTCCACTACTGATCATCAGGAAACAAAACATAGTAACGACCAAGGTCCTCGTCAATCTCCCACTTGAGTTCGGTAGCATCACCTGCAATTGTTTTGGTAGTATTTGTGAGTCACGAGGAGAAAGAAGAGGAGGCCGCGGGATGAAGGGGAGGTCGAGCGGAGGAGTGCACGGGAGGAGGGGATCTCGAGCATGGGGACGAGGTGGATCGAGGGATGCTGATGTCTACTACACAACCTTCTTCTTGTAGACGTTGTTGGGCCTCCAAGTGCAGAGGTTTGTAGGACAGTAGCAAATTTCCCTCAAGTGGATGACCTAAGGTTTATCAATCCGTGGGAGGCGTAGGATGCAGATGGTATCTCTCAAACAACCCTGCAACCAAATAACAAAGAGTCTCTTGTCTCCCCAACACACCCAATACAATGGTAAATTGTATAGGTGCACTAGGTCGGGAAAGAGATGGTGATACAAGTGCAGTATGGATGGTAGATATAGGTTTTTGTAATCTGGAAATATAAAAACAGCAAGGTAACTAATGATAAAAGTGAGCGTAAACGGTATTGCAATGCTAGGAAATAAGGCCTAGGGTTCATACTTTCACTAGTGCAAGTTCCCTCAACAATAATAACATAATTGGATCATATAAGTATCCCTCAACATGCAACAAAGAGTCACTCCAAAGTCACTAATAGCGGAGAATAAATGAAGAGATTATTGTAAGGTACGAAACCACCTCAAAGTTATCCTTTCTGATAGATCTACTCAAGAGTCCGTAGTAAAATAACATGAAGCTATTCTTTTCGTTCAATCTATCCTAGAGTTCGTACTAGAATAACACCTTAAGACACAAATCAACCAAAACCCTAATGTCACCTAGATACTCCAATGTCACCTCAAGTATCCGTGGGGTATAATTATACTATATGCATCACACAATCTCAGATTCATCTATTCAACCAACAGAAAGAACTCCAAAGAGTGCCCCAAAGTTTCTATTGGAGAGTCAAGACGAAAACATGTGCCAACCCCTATGCATAAGTTCACGAGGTCACGGAACTCGCAAGTTGATCACCAAAAGATACATCAAGTGGATCACGTGAATATCCCATTGTCACCACAGATAAGCACATGCAGGAGATACATTAAGTGTTCTCAAATCCTTAAAGACTCAATCCGATAAGATAACTTCAAAGGGAAAACTCAATCCATTACAAGAGAGTAGAGGGGGAGAAACATCATAAGATCCAACTATAATAACAAAGCTCGCGATACATCAAGATCGTGCAAATCAAGAACACGAGAGAGAGAGAGAGAGATCAAACACATAGCTACTGGTACATACCCTCAGCCTCGAGGGTGAACTACTCCCTCCTCGTCATGGAGAGCGCCGGGATGATGAAGATGGCCACGGAGAGGGATCCCCCTCCGGTAGGGTGCCAGAACGGGTCTAGATTGGTTTTCGGTGGCTACAGAGTCTTGCGGCGGCAGAACTCCCGATCTAGGTTATTTTCTGGAGGTTTCTGCATTTATAGGAATTTTTGGCGTCGAGAACAAGTTAGGGGGGTCCCCGAGTCGTCCACGAGATAGGGCGGCGCACCTGGGGGGTAGGGCGCACCCCCACCCTCGTGGACGGCCAGGGACTCTTCTGGCCCAACTCTTTTACTCCGGGGGCTTCTTTTGGTCCATAAAAAATCATCAAAAATTGGCACGTCAATTGGACTCCGTTTGGTATTCCTTTTCTGTAAAACTCAAAAACAAGGAAAAACAGAAACTGACACTAGGCTCTAGGTTAATAGGTTAGTCCCAAAAATCATATAAAATACCATATAAATGCATATAAAACATCCTAGATGGATAATATAATAGCATGGAACAATCAAAAATTATAGATACGTTAGAGACGTATCAAGCATCCCCAAGCTTAATTCATGCTCGTCCTCGAGTAGGTAAATGATGAAAACAGAATTTTTGATGTGGAATGCTACCTAACATATTTATCCATGTAATTCTCTCTATTGTGTCAAGAATATTCAGATCCATAAGATTCAAAACAAAAGTTTAATATTGACATAAAAATAATAATACTTCAGGCATACTAATAAAGCAATCATGTCTTCTCAAAATAACATGGCCAAAGCAAGCTATCCCTACAAAATCATATAGTCTGGCTATGCTCTATCTTCATCACACAAAATATTTAAATCATGCATGCTACCTCTTGAGCACTGCGTTGGTTTTCCTCGAAGAGGAAGGGATGATGTAGCAAAGTAGCGTAAGTATTTCCCTCAGTTTTTGAGAACCAAGGTATCAATCCAATAGGAGGCTACGCGCGAGTCCCTCGTACCTGCACAAAACAAATAAATCCTCGCAACCAACGCGATAAGGGGTTGTTAATCCCTACACATCCACTTACGAGAGTGAGATCTGATAGATATGATAAGATAATATTTTTGGTATTTTCATGATAAAGATGCAAAGTAAAATAAAAGCAAAGTAAAAGCAAAAGGAAATAACTAAGTATTGGTAGAGTAATATGATGAAGATAGACCCGGGAGCCATAGGTTTCACTAGTGGCTTCTCTCGAGAGCATAAGTATTGTATGGTGGGTGAACAAATTACTGTTGAGCAATTGTGTAACATCCCAAATTTTCAATTTGGAATGTTATACATAGATCATTATTGAGTATCATATTTTATTGCATTTCGTTTCGCGATCCTCAAAAATCCTAAGCAACTCAAGGACCCTTGGAGAGAGTTGGGGATTTCCCGGTTTTCATATTTGATTTTTATCAAATATTGAAACGAGGATGTTGGTTTTAAATTATTTTTCTCTTCGAATAATATTTCATATTAAAATATACGAGAGGAGATAATATGACTTATCCAAAATAATTGAAATATCGGAGGAAAAATATTAAAATCAAATATTTGATTTTATTCGGATTTTATTGTAATTTTATTCGCATTAGAAAAAAATTGCACGTGTTTCAAAGTTGCATTTTAGGGCCAAGAAAATGTTCATCTCGTTCTAAATATTTTATTTAGACGGTGAAAATTTGTTTTGGTATTTTTAGAATTTTATTTTATTTTCTAGGATTTTTTTCCTGTTCGGCGGAATTGTTTTAAAAAAACTTCAGGCGCCGGCTGGGCCGAAACCTAGCCGGGCCGGCCCATCTCCCCGTGTCGCCGTCTTCCACCAGGAAGCGCCGCCACCGCCGCCGACTCGGACAAGAGTCCGAGCCAGACTCCTCCGCCGCCGCTTTGCCCCGTCCTCCAAGCCACCTCCCCTCTTTATATGCCGCCCAAGCCCCCTCCACCACCACCAACCCCGCCGCCCCCGCAGCCCGCCTCCCGAGCCGCGCCGCCGCCTCCCGTGCCTCGCCGCCGCAGCGCCGCCGCCGCCGCCCCTCGCCACAGCACCGCGCCGCCGTCGCCCCGCAAGCCCGCCGCCGAAGCCCCAGCCCGCCGGAGCCCCGCACCTCGCCGGATCCGACGAGGTAGCCGTTCGCCGCCAGTTTTCTCTAGAAAACCGATTCAGTTTTTTTTTTGAAAACCCTAGTTCGTTTTTTAGATCGGTTCGCCGGTTTTTCTCGGTTTAGTTATTTAGCGGACGTTCGTCCGTACGTTCGTTTAAACGAACGGTTTTCGCTCGTTAGTTACAGACAACGAACGCTCGTTCGTTAGCCTGTTCGTCAGTTTTCTTTTATCAGATTTTTCCACGATTATTCTCGATCACGATTTCTGATCCGATTTTTGTTTCAGTTTATCTTTTCGCTCGTTTATCGGAATCAGGCAATTCAAGCGCCTGGATCTTCGTCTCGAAACCCTATTTCTTTTTAATAAACTTAAACAAGATTTTGGCACAGTAAAATTTGACCTTAGTCCAGATTAGTAAACAGACCTTGTTTCTGTCGCCGTTTGAGTTTCGTTGCTCCATTTGATTTGATTCTTTTTGCAAACCGGAGTTCTTAAGTTGAACTTTCTGGTCAATCTCTCTTATTTGAGTTTTGCCCTTGCATCTTTGCTTGATTGCTTATGTATGCTATTGTTTTTTGGCGATATAATTCCCGGAGTGCGAAGCGTGCTTCCACGAGTCTGTAGGTTTTGCAGATCATCAACAAGGCAAGTAACACATTGATTATACTCTTTCCATACCCAGTTTTTATGCATTAGTTCAATCCTCAAACATTGCATGGTTAGGATGTCATTAACATGTGGGTTGGGAAGTAGTTGATGAGGTAGAACCTATTGCCCTATTATATTCAAACCTTGGGAGTTACTTTGACGTGTTGCTTATATTGCTATGCTATGCTCGTAGACGTGGATTGGGTTTGAGTGAAATCCATGACAGATGTGAGATTGTTAATTAATGGTTCAACTTAAGGTGGCAACTTGAATACACATCTGGGTGGATTGAAGCACCTGGAGAATCCAGTGTTGCCTGTATTTTTGGAGATCCCGGGGTTCCATGTGATTTTCCTATGGACCGCCACCCAGGCTCAAAGGGAACTGAGACGATTCATGCTAGAAACTTCCGTGTGCAGCCACAAGCTATTATGTGCTCTAGCATAGTTAAGTAAGTTATGTGAAGCTCTCGAAGAGGTGGATCAGCATGTAGAGGGATGTATGTTTGGTATGGTCTGCACGGAGTAGAGAGTTAATGTTTCCGAAAGACTGTGTCTCCGTCATCCGTTTCTCAAACACCATGTAGTGCGAGAAAACCAACGGAGGTGATCGAGTCTTGTGGGGAAAAGTGCGCAAACCTCTGCAGAGAGTACAATCTAATCATGGTTAGCCGTGTCCCCGGTTATGGATAATCTTGAGTATCTAGTACTTGGAGTATCTTAAGTATCTCATCACTATTAATTAATAATGTTGGGTTGATAATTACTTTTAATTGGGATTGAGTTGGAGGAACCTTCTCAATGATGTTTCAACTACCATGCTAGTTAAATTAAAATCTATTCCTTTGTTGTAGGAAAAAATTGGCTTTTCGCAAAAACTATAACCATGGAGCTTTCCACCAGCCAAATATGCATGTAGTGATAGCATTATTCTGTTCTCGCTCTACTGTGTTATATTGCCAGCATATTCCATGTGTTGACCCGTTTTCAGGCTGCAACATATTATGTTGCACACTTTTCAGACGAGGAGTAAGGTTCGTTAGGTCGTTGCCGTGCAGCTCAGCTATGTCGTTGGAGTTGATGGACTCACTTTATCTTCCAAGCCTTCCGCCGTTATCGTATTAGATGACCTTACGCCATATTTATTGTAATAAGTTCTCTTTTGAGACATTCGATGTAATAAGTGTGTGATTGCTACTCTGTTATAAATCCTTCAAGTACTGTGTGTGTCAGCATTACCGATCCAGGGATGACACTGAAGCACAGAGACTTGACCGTTTGAGGTCGGGTCGCTACAAATTGACAGAATTGAGCATAGTTATGAGAATATCTAGGTATGATCATGTATATAGGCATCACATCCGAGACAAGTAGAGCGACTCCTGCCTGCATCTACTACTATTACTCCACTCATCGACCGCTATCCAGCATGCATCTAGAGTATTAAGTTAATGAAAACAGAGTAACGCCTTAAGCAAGATGACATGATGTAGAGGGATAAACTCATGCGATATGATGAAAACCCCATCTTGTTATCCTCGATGGCAACAATACAATACGTGCCTTGCTGCCCCTACTGTCACTGGGAAAGGACACCGCAAGATTGAACCCAAAGCTAAGCACTTCTCCATTGCAAGAAAGATCAATCTAGTAGGCCAAACCAAACTGATAATTCGAAGAAACTTGCAAAGATAACCAATCATACATAAAATAATTCAGAGTAGATTCAAATATTGTTCATAGATAAACTTGATCATAAACCCACAACTCATCGGTCTCAATGAACACACCGCAAAAAGAAGATTACATCGAATAGATCTCCACAAGAGAGGGGGAGAACATTGTATTGAGATCCAAAAAGAGAGAAGAATCCATCTAGCTACTAACTATGGACCCGTAGGTCTGAGGTAAACTACTCACACTTCATTGGAGGGGCTATGGTGTTGATGTAGAAGCCCTTCGTGATCGATGCCCCCTCCGGCAGAGCTCCGGAACTGGCCCCAAGATGGGATCTCGTGGATACAGAAAGTTGCGGCGGTGGAATTAGGGTTTTGGCTCCGTATCTAATCATTTGGGGGTACATAGGTATATATAGGAGGAAGGAGTACGTCGGTGGAGCAACAGGGGGACCACGAGGGTGGATGGCGCGCCTGGGGGGGGGGGGGGGTAGGTGCGCCCCCCTACCTCGTGGCCTCCTCTTTTATGTCTTGACGTAGGGTCCAAGTCTCCTGGGTCTTGTTCTGTAACATCCCAATTTTCAGTTTGGATGTTTATAAATAGATCATTCATATGCATCCATGATTTATGCATTTTTGCCTCCATTTGTTTTATTTGATTTTTGATCCAAGGAACTTTGAGCAACTCAAGGACCAAAAGAGAGAGTTGGAAGTTTCCCTAAAAACCAATTTTGAATTTTTTTTCCGAAGTTGGGAGATTGGATCAAATTTGGTTTCACCAAAATTCATTTCCATTATATCAAAAATAAAATAAAGAGAGAAGATAAAATGACTTCTTCAAAAATAGAAAGAAAATATTGGAAATTGAATTTGGCACCAAAATATATTTGTTGGGTTTTATTTGCACTTTATTTTATTAGTTTAGCAAAAATGTTTATTTTTTTAACTTGCATTTTAGGACAGATAAAAGTTCACTAGGACATATATAAGACCATATAACTATGTGAATTTTCTGGGAATTTTTTAGGCTAACTTTTATTTGTATTTTCGGTGTTTCTTTGCTTCTGTAAAAAACCGTTTTAAAACGTGGGCAGCCAAGGCCCAAGGAAGGCCTAGCCTTCTTCACGACAGGAGGTCGTCTTCAACCTCGTGTACGAGAGCAGGAAGCACGTACGCAGCACTCCCACCCAACGCCCCACCCCCTCCCCTCCTCTCCCTCGCTCCAAAACCGCTCTGAATCGGTTCCCCTCGCCTCCCTCTTTCTTTTCCCCTTCACTAGTGCGCCTTAATTCCTCCTCTAATGGCCATTAGAAGCCCAAGTAACAGTCACCATTAACATCATAAAGTTGGCAATGCTCAGCTCATCTCCAGACCTCCCCAAGCCCTATATAAAGCACCCCTGGGAGCCCCTCTCACCCCTCGTCCGAAGCCCTCTCCTTCTGGAGTTTTTCCCCCTCTCTAACCTCGCCAATTGCTCGTCGGAGTTCGTGTATTCCGGCTGCTTCTCCACCACGCCAGGAGACGAGAACTATCCCGTCGCACTGCTGCTCGGATCCGCCTCATCATCCTCTACACCGTCCCGCACACATCCTTCGCCGAAGCACATCGGATCCACCATCTTCCTCATCTCCGGCGAAAAGTCCGGTGAGCACCCAGCCAACCAATCAGAAAGTGCCACTTGGCATCTGGCCGAATTTATTTCTCTTTTTCCAGTATTTTTCCAATCTCAGATTCTAGATCAATTCTTGGTTCTAGTATATCTTTTAGTCTATAGATCCGATTTAGTTGATTCTTTTTCCTACCACTTCATAAAAATATCCTCTATCCAGAGAACCAAACGAAAAATATTTTTGAAAATGTTAAATTTGAATTTAAACAGATCTGAATTCAAACTTCGTTAGGTCGTAACTCGAGTTTCGTAACTCCGTTTTAGGTGATTCTTTTTGCAAATCGAAGCTCATGACGTGTACTTTCTGTTAAACCCAAACACACGTATTTTTGCTACTATAAAAATTATGTTCTGTACAGAAACTTTATTTGGTTGTTTTTGAAGTTTTCCGAAGTCCTCTCTTTGTTTTCTTTTTAATTCTTCGCTTGTATGCTTATGTATGTTATTGCTTGCTTACGCTAGATCATCCGGAGTGCGAAGCTTGCTACTACGAATCTTTAGAGTTGAACGGTCATCAGCAAGGCAAGTTCACACTTTGATCATAATTTTCAATACCCAGTTTTTACTATGCATTAGTTTCACCCTCGAAGATTGCATGAATAGGATTGGGAACATGTGGTTATGCTATGTAGTTCATGTGGTAGGAACCTATGACCTTTGATCACCCCGGGAATATTCGTTATATCATATATTGCTTAGCCATGCTCGTAGACGGAGATTGGTATGCGTGATCCATGCAAGTTGCAAGAGTTAATAATTTTGGGATAACCTAAGGTGGCAACTTTAATACACATCTCGGTGGATTGTTTGGGGCACCTGGAGAAACCAATGCTTGCCCAAGGGGAATCCCGGAGTACCCGTGTGATTACCCTAGGTCCGCCACCCAGGCTCAAAGGGATCATAAGATGTTTCATGCCTAGAAACTTTCGTGTGCAGCCACAAGCCATTATGGGCTCTGGCATAGTTGAGTAAGTTGTGTGACCTCTTTCCGTGGTAGACTAGCTGATGTAGGGGAAAGTAGGTGTACCGGTCTACCCAGGGTTTGGAGGAAATACTTCAGAAAGGCTATGTCTCGATCTTCCGACCATGGAGGTGGTCGAGGCTTGTGGGGAAAAGTGCGCAAACCTCTGCAGAGTGTACAAACTAATCATAATTAGCTGTGTCCCCGGTTACGGACATCTTGAGTATCTAGAAGTGAATTATTGGTTGATCTCATCACTCTATTTAATGAAATTATTGGGTTACTAATAACTTGGTAATTTTTTGAGATTGAGTTGGAGGAACCTTCTCAATAATGGCATTTTAATTTAGTATTAAAAAAATTATTCCTTTTTTGTAGGGTAAAATTGGCTTTATGCAAAAATTAAACTTAGAGCCTCCACCAGCTAAATTTTCATATAGAGATAGTCCTTTCATTTATTATTATTCTATGGTGTGAAATTGCCAGCATATTCCATGTGCTGACCTACACGGCTGCAACGTCTCATGTTGCAGACTTTTCCGACGAGGATTAAAGGTGCGATAGGTCGTTGTTCTGCACTCAGTTTGCCGTGGAGTTGGATGGGCTCATTTACCTTTGAAGCTTCCGCAGTTATTTTTATTTTAGATGGCCTTTGACCATATTATTGTAATAAATACTCTTTTGAGAACCTCGATGTAATAAAGTGTGATTGGACTCTGTTATAATTCCTCGAGTACTGTGTGTGTCAGCATACCAATCCAGGGATGACACTTAAGCACAGAGACTTCGATCCATTTTGGGTCGGGTCGCTACAAGATGGTATCAGAGCACACGCTGACTGTAGGACGCGACCACTAGGAAATGGAAACCCATAGGAAGAAAACTTTATTTTATGACTTCCTTAAATATCCGTTGGTCTATACTCTTCTCTATTCATTTCTATCTCTTCTCCACTTCAATAAAATAGTTGTTGAACCCCATCACCAAGTTGCTCAGCCCGATGAGACCATGACCTATGAAGGCCTCATTGACGAAGAAGAAGAAGCTGGAGTTGACATTGATTTGAAGAGATTTAGTTCAGACCACCACTACCAAGTTGAGTCCAACGAATGATTGCGGTAGTATGAAGAGATCATATATCTTGTGGATATGACCTTACTTGTAGGTTCTTGCTTCTGTGGTGTGATTTGTGTGAATTGCTTGATTTGAAATTTTCTTGCTATCATAAGCATATGGGTAGTGATTTCTCTCATTAGGCCCTTATTCTATTCTAATTTCTCATCCACTCTAAACCTAACAGATGCCTCCAAGACGTGACCCGGAATGCCCACCGGAACTTACCTAGTTGATCCAGAACCAGAATGCCCTCATGCAGCTGCTCATCCAGAATCAGAACCAAAACAACAACAACCCACCGCCACCACCCCCAGTCGACAACCTTACCCATTTCCTGAGGTTGAACCCACCAGTGTTCTCTAGCAGCACGGAGCCGATCGTTGCAGATGACTGGCTTCGCAAGATCGGAAGAGAGCTGACCACCGCGGGATGCACTGATGCTGAGAAGGTGCACTTTGCCGCACATCAACTGGATGGACCAGCAGCCTCGTGGTGGGAGAATTACACCACCACATTCCCCATAGCCAATGTGACTTGGGATCAGTTCCAGCAGGCATTCTGTACCGCACATGTTTCAGCGGGAGCTATGAGTCTAAAGAAGCGTGAGTTCCGCAACTTACGCCAAGGAAATCGTTTTGTTGGTGATTATGTGGAGGAATTCAGCAAGTTATCCAGGTTTGCTCCCGGAGACATGGCTGATGATGCCGCTAAGCAGGAGAAATTTCTTGAGGGACTAAACGATGATCTGGGGCTTCAGTTGACTGTGGCTACTTTTAACAATTATCAAGAGTTGGTCGACAAGGCTCTCATTCTGGAAGGCAAGCAGCAGCAGGTGGAGAATCGCAAGAGGAAGTACGGACAGGGAAAGTACAACTCTGGAGTTCAGCAGAAGCCCCGCTATACCCCATACACGGGAAATAATGGATCAGGATCCGGCAAGTATGGTGGACACACTCACCATAACCATGGAGGAAATTCACATCATGGAGGGAATGGACACAACCATAATGGACATAGGAATGGCAATGGGAACGGAGGAAACAACAATCAGCATCAGTCCAACCCCACTACACTGGCAAAGAAGGATCTGAGCCACATTACCTGTTTCAAGTGCGGGAAAACCGGACACTATGCCACTGAATGTCCCGAGGCGAAGAACATGAACGGAAATGGAAGCTCTGGAGGCAAGAAGCCCAATCCCTTCACCAGAGGTCAGGTGAATCACGTCAATGTGGAGGAAGTTTATGACCAGCCTGACATCCTTATTGGTAAGTTCTTGGTTAATTCATTTACAACCCTTGTTCTTTTTGACACTGGTGCATCACATTCATTCATATCAAGGGGATTTGTGGATAAGTTTAAGTTGCCGACCGTAGCCCTTAAAACACCTATGTTAGTGAGTTCCCCAGGAGCAGAGTATATGGCTAGTCGGGGATGTTTTTAGTTGCCATTGACCATAGGGAGACATGTTTTCCCCACAGACCTCGCAATCCTAGAATCACAAGGATTGGACGTAATTCTAGGCATGGACTGGCTATCCAAGTATGAAGGGAATATTGATTGTGCCTGTAAGTCGATTCTTCTCACCACCCCAGAGGAGAAACGGATCAAGTATGTGGCGAGGCATACCACTACAAAAAAAATACACTTCCGTGATGATACGTGTTTGTCATAGTAGGTCGCTTTTTTATCATGCATGTACATCCATGACAAATTTATGACATAATCAAGATAGTCATACCTGTGCTGTCGTAGAAGTGTTCCATGACATTACCAAAATTATCATCACGGAAGTGTCCACTTCCATGACGATAAATCACGCGTCACAGAAGTGCTTTCGTCAAGGGTGACCGACACGTGGCATCCACCATAACGGAACGCCGTTAAGCTATCGGGTCGGGTTTTGGATCCGATAACCCGTTAACAGCCCCGACCAATGGGAAATTTCCACGTGTAAAATTCTTATTGGCCGGACGAAACACATGTTAGCTCGTCAGTGGGTCAGATATGCGCCTATGATATGTCGACACGTGGCACGGCCCAACAGTGGCCCATTCCGGTGAAAAAGGCCGGCCCAGTTTAGCAGGCTGGCCCATATAAGGCCTACTTGTGTCAGGTCCATTTAAGCCCACGAGCCATATGCGATGTGCCAATTTGGCCCGTTAAAGATTTGACACCATTGCAGCCCATCATTAGTTCGAGCCCGTTAATAGCCCGCTATATACTTGGGCTCAATATCGGCCCGATGAGATTTCAGCCTATTAACGACCCATTTAATGGATGGGCCAATTTTCAGGATGTATATCTTTCGGCCTTTTAGTGACCCATTTAAATGTTGGGCTAATTTCTGGCCTGGTGTGTCTTTCAACCTATTGACGGCCCATAAATCTGATGTGCCATTTGTAGTCGGACCTGAGTTTCGGCCTTTTAGTGGCCCATTTAAGTGTTGGGCCAATTTCTGGCCCGGTGTCACTTTCAGCCTGTTGACGGTCCCATAAATCAGTTGGGCCAATTGTAGTCGGACCTGAGTTTTGGCCTTTTAGCGACCCATTTAAGTGTTGGGCCAATTCCCGGCCCTGTGTGCCTTTCGGCCTGTTAACGGACCATAAATGAGTTGGGCCATTTGTAGTCGGACCTTAGTTTTGCCCTTCGTGGTCCAATACCAGCCCGTTTTCTCTTTAGGCCTGCTAAAGGCCCACAACACAGTTAGACCGTTTACAATACGACCTGACTTTCGGCCTCTTAGCGGCCCATGCTCTTCATGGTCCAATACAAGCCCGCTGTCTCTTTCGGCATGCTAAAGGCCTACAGTATAGTTGGGCCATATGTAGCCCAAACTTAGTAACGGCCTGTTAACGGCCCATGAAATAAATTGGGGCCACCTGTTGGCCGCTTCGATGTCGGCGTGTTAACAACCCGGGAGGTAAGAGGGCCGACCATTAACTTTCGGCCTAGTAACGGCCCATTAACTCAATGGGCCCACTAAAGTTCGTTCATGTCTTTAGGCCAAATTAGATAATTTGAGCCCATTACGACGAGCAAAGGTACATCATACAGGGAATAACGTTGCACATCCAGAATATATTACAGGAAATTACATCCACTGCGCAATCAAAGATTGATGCCAGTGCAAATAAATGAGCAGAACCTAACCATCTACAACGTCACAATCTGCAACCTCAGCACAGATGACGCCCATAAGCATGTGGGCAAGTTCTTGCTGCTTTGCCACACTGTCTCTGAAAACATTGATCAGTTGTTGTGTCGCACGACTCTGCACCTCTGATTCATCCACCATTTCCATCATTGCTTCAGCCATTAATTGGTTCACAAACATACATTTATTCTGTTGCATTCGAGACAGAGGATACTGAATAGATTCAGATGGCGATTTTAGCAGGCTTGTATTATTGATAGTGGAGAGTGTCTTGACCACTGCATCATAACATAAATTAGGACGGGAACCAAACAGATTAATCATGAGTTATTGCCATATTACCTGGCCTAGATTTACTGGAAAGAAACAATGGGGTTGCCTTGCTGTTTTCAGAGTTTGTCTTCTTATCTTCAGCAGCCTGCACAAAATTAACACACTAGCATTGCTATCATTGGCCAAGTCAGATAATAGGAAAGCAACATTGACACAACGAACGTTTGGGCAACTAGCCTACACCAAATTAACACAATATGGCACAGCTATCATCAGCCAGGTAAGGTAATACGAAAGCAACATTGACACAATGAATGAATGGGCAACCAGAGAAGCACTACAATTCAGTAATGTGCGTGATATGAGATAGCACATTCATGCAGCTCAGTACGCAAAACTACCAGGCAGTTTTCCTTACAAAAATCAACATTGGCGCCTTTAACATTTTGCTACAACTAATTTTAGATCAGATAAAGGTTAGATTCACGCCGATTAACAAAATACATGCTGATGTAAAAATATAGTGATATACAACAGGTACTTACATCAGCACTGGAGCACAGAGAATTCCCGCAAGATATTTTCCTCGAATACGATCCCAATGGAGGAAGTCTTGTATCGTTTAACCTTATTTTCTAAAAGAGAGACGGGTAAGAAACATGTAGAAAATATGATCAGAATGCTATAAAATTTCATGATGCGAGGATACGCACACGCTTCTTAGAATGGAGTTGACATTCTTTTGCTGGACTGGAGCGGACTAGTTCTTTGGCCACTGGAATCTGCTTATTATCAGTGGGAGTTGGGTTTCTCTGTGCTGGAGCAGTATCTATGAAAAATGGAGTTGGTTTATTATCTCCTGGCGTTTGGATCTTTTGCAAAGACCTGGTTTGTAACCCTTCAGATTCTAACATAGCCGTCTTCCCCTTGCATGCCTTATATAGAAGAATGGTGATTCAGTTATAAAACATGCTACAACAGAGATGGAATAGGTACTGAAGAATAGAAAGGCATGACATATTGACATGTATTCACTCCATCCGGAAATAAATGGATGGGTCTAGGCGTATTTTAGTTCTAGATACATCCAGTTTTATCCATTTCTGCGACATTTAATCCGGACGGAGGGAGTATGATGTAAGAGCTAGGGATACAACAGGACAACACAGTAAAAAAACACTGAAAAACCCACTGCAGAACCAAAGTATTCAAACCCACTGATATGAGATAGTACACTCATGCAGCTCAGGATGCAAAACTACCAGGCAGTTTTCCTTGCAAAAATCAACATTGTGGCCTTTAATCATACATTTTGCTACAACTAAATTTAGATCAGATAAAGCTTGGATTCACGCCGATTAACAAAATACATGCTGATGTAAAAATATAGTGATATACAACAGGTACTTACATCTACATTGGAGCACAGAGAATTCCTGCAAGAATCTTTCCTCATAAACGATACCATTGCAGAAAATCTTCTATCTGTTAAGCTTATTTTCTAAAAGAGAGATGGGTAAGAAACATGTAGAAAATATGATCAGCATGCTATAAAATTTCATGATGCAAGGATACGCACACGCTTCTTAGAATTGAGTTGACATATTTTTGCTGGACTGGAGCGGACTAGTTCTTTGGCCACTGGAATCTGCTTATTATCAGTAGGAGTTGGGTTTCTCTGTGCTGGAGCAGTATCTATAAAAACTGGAGTTGGTTTATTATCTCCTGGCGTTTGGATCTTTTGCAAAGGCCTTGTTTGTAACCCTTCAGATTCTAACATAGTCGTCTTCCCCTTGCATGCCTTGTATAGAAGAATGGTGCTTTAATTATAAAACATGCAGCAGCAGAGAGATGGAATAGGTACTGAAGAATAGAAAGGCATGACATATTGACATGTATTCCCTCCATCCGGAAAAAAATGGATGGGTCTAGGCGTATTTCAGTTCTAGATACATCCTTTTTTATCCATTTCGGCAACATGTAATCCGGACGGAGGGAGTATGGTGTAAGAGCTAGGGATACGACAGGACAACACAGCAAAAAACACTAGTTGAATGTAAAACTGTATGCTAGCGGAATGTAAAACAGGAAGGCATGACATATTTACATGCATGATCAGCATGCTAAGCACATGGCATTGCAACAGAGTAGATACACTCCAGGACATTATATGCATGTTGTACCCATATCACAGGCCAAGTTAGAGCAAGGACCTTGTGGGGTGAAGAGGATTCATCATCTTTCTGCAAGTCTTCTGAAGAACTGCCTTTACATGTTCCATCATATTGGGTATCATTGACATCAAGTTTATTGGCCTTTACATTGCTCCGTGAGGTTCTTGTGGATATATCAGTGTGTGCAATTATATCTGACATGCATGGAAGACAACTAGTAGTTAGATTTATGTAATGAGTGCCTGTAGGAGACGACATAAATAGTAGGACTGGGGTTAACTAGCAGCAACAGGTCTCATAAACTAAAGGGAGAACACAGATGAAAGCTACAGAATATGTATCGTTTGTACTCGAGATTAACTAGATGGCACACAAAAGTATTAAAGAACAACATAGGAAATACTAGAAGAGGTATAATACTATAATCACCAGCCTGTGGGATAGCATTGGCTGATGGATGATAACTATGGAACAGTGTTACCTAAAGAACAAGTATCTTAGCTGAACTATGGAACAACGTTAACTCCTGAACAAGACCCGTAAGAGATCAGCATGAATATACAGTGAAATGTGATGATCTATTTTCCATGCTTAGATGAATAACAAAGCCATAAATGTTGCACACAAGTAAGATGAGGGTACAACCTATCGGGCTGCCATCCATAGGAGTGAGCATCATGTGCTGACTTGTCGATGGCCCTGCAGTTGTTGTGGCTGTGCATGTCGGGCACGCACATTCGATGCAGGGAACTGTTGAGTGGGGACTATAGCTCCCTTCTGGTGTATGCTTCCCTTGTTGGAGCAGCTGCGGTGAGTCGGAAGACGGTGTGTCTGAAGATGCAGATAACGCATAATGTTAAGAACGACATATCTCTTTGATCTGAAGAAATACACTAAGAGATCAATAGCAAGGTACGAGAGTGGTCACACGTCTGTTGACTGAAGACTAAATTGGGGTCACACGATTTTATTTTATTTTGGCACTGTCCGATCAACGCCGGATGGCTGGCCGTCTTGTGCCTCCCGGCTGACACTGTTCGGAATCTTCCCCGCAAAGCCAGCGACCAATGGCAGAGCAGCCTGCCTCTGCCGTCCGTGGCCCCGGCCAAAACCCTGCTCCCCACCCCACCGCATGGTCATGGTTGCGCCGCCCCCGGGCCAATCCACAAAGACTCCCTGTCATCCAGATCCGGCGGCAGTACCTTCAACCCACGCAACTCTAAAAGATAGCCATCTAAGCACTGCTTCTGCGGCGAACTTGCGGCACCGCACCCTTACGTTAGACACCAGCCAACCGGCAGCCTAGGAGCCCCGCCGCCTCGAGGGATGCTACATCCCATTGCAAATTGATTGGCCCAGAATAAAAGTTCAGACAACTGACGCCTAAATAAAGTGATTTGAGATGAGGGTGCGACCTATCTGGCGGCATGGTGAAGTAGGCAGGTCCAGCTGCCGAGTCAGTGAGGCCGGCGCGGTTGCGGTGGCGACCGGCGGCAGGGAAAGAGCGATGTCGCGACGGTCAACGGCTACGCCGAAGCAGCGCCAGGACTCTGGACGGATCCGAAGTTGGAGCCGCTCCGGCGCCGTGAACAACGGCGGGGGTGAATCGGCTTTGGTATGGTTCACGTGGCCGTCGTCGAGGCAGCACCAGCAGCACGGAGTAAGAGGCACACGGCCCAGTGCACGACGGCAAATGGACAGCGTCTCGGGCATTAGGGAGGAGGGCGGCTATGAAATTGGTGCGGTGGGGGCGCCATGGAGGTGGGGCTGAGGTTTCGCGGCTCGGGAGAAGGGAGCTTCCCGGGGAGAAGGTGATTTGGCGCCCACGAGGTATGAATGGGTGCGGGCGGGGGGGGGAATTGGGAGGGGAGTGGAACCATGTCTTACGGACGCATTTGTCTGAAATGTGAGGGGGAGTTACAGTTCTACCCTTGCCTATAGGCTTCTCGGCTTGGGTCTGTGTACTGAGGGTCGGGGATAGTAGAGTAACTTTGCTTCTCCCCAAATAGTGGGCGGGAGCGATTTCGGGCGAGGAGGGCGTGTTTTGAACTATAGTGGGCGCGAGCGATTTCGGGCGAGGAGAGCGTGTTTTGAAATAGTGGGCGCGAGCTATTTCGGGCGAGGAGAGCGTGTTTTGCCGACCATGGTTTATGAATTATTCGGCACATGTCATTTCGGCCGAGGAGAAGGCGCGCTTGGATGAAGTTACGAACCTACCCTCGATGT
This sequence comes from Triticum aestivum, assembly GCF_018294505.1. Classification (NCBI taxonomy): domain Eukaryota; kingdom Viridiplantae; phylum Streptophyta; class Magnoliopsida; order Poales; family Poaceae; genus Triticum; species Triticum aestivum. The sequence continues at coordinate 540,541,043 of NC_057803.1, read as the reverse complement.
ACAACGGGCCAATTGATGCGTGTCCCACATAGGACGGTAATTTCGCGTCTCCCATTTATTTGCTCGGGCGAATTCCACCGAGCAGAGAGGATGTTTAACGGTTCGTTCAAATTTTATGAGAACGAGCATCCACGTCCACCTTACCAAGTCGATTCGGATCAAATTTTGAAATATTAGCTTGCCACTTCTTTTTTAGATGGAGAGATGATGCTCGGGAGTAATGTGTTTTTACATGCTCGTTGCTAGCGATTTACTATATGACAAATAGTTGACCCACTCAAAAACGCGAATCAAACCCAAAATGAAATATCTCGATTCAATGAAATAGCTCGTTCAGTAGGTCAAAATAGTGAACTAAATCCAAAATTGAACACCTCAATCGAGTAGCATGTTATACAGTATTATAGTACTCCATGAACATGTTGAAAGTCAAATTAATGAACTTGTTTGATATACGCATATATACGTTCATGTGTGGATTGCAAACAACATGTTCTCCAATTTAAATATTTGAATGCAAGTTTATATCGAAACATGGTTTATATCAGTCTTTGATGCATAAAACGCGACCTCTCCCTCTCCCGGACTCCTGTTCTCTCTCTCTCTCTTGCCGACAATCTTCAATTCTGTCGCACGCATCCGACACAAAAACCTTGTTGGTCCCTCTCCCTTTCTCTCCATCTCTCTCTATCTCTATCTCTCTTTGTGTGTGTGTGGGGGGGGGGGGTCTTTCTAGTTCGCATGCATATATACACCATCTATAGGTCTCTCTCGCACACTATGTATGATACTCTAGCTAGTCCAAGCTAGATATCTTGGGTGCACTCATCGTACGCACACAGATTCCTTGGCTCTTTGCCTGTAACTCTCTCATGCACCACTATGTCGTCTCGGAGCTCTTCCCCCCCTCTCCCAAACTCTCCATCCACCCGGGTCACACATACACATGCATATCTCACTCGCACTCGATAGGACCATCTAAAACTCTATCTCTCCCCCTCATTCTTTCTCCATCTCACACGTGCACACACACAATCTCATGCCCAGCTAGCCAAGTATGATGGTCTCTCACTCAATTGTAGGCACACGCAGTCCCCCCTATATGTATATGACTAGCTAATCTTAGTCTCCATCACAAACATGTGCATGGTCTATCTCGATTTCTCTCGGGGCATCTTTCTATCGCGCACGCACTCCCTCGATCTCCCACCCATATAGTCCCCTCACGATCTCGACGGGATCTCTCTATCACAAACACACCCTCTCTCCCTCCCCATGCGTCCATGCCATCCATGTGTCCCTCTCGACCTTTGTTCCTTGTTGGCCACACCTCTATTGGACATGTGCTACAGGGGTGTCTCTCTCCGTTGCAAACAATCACACACTAGCTATCTTCGTGTATCTCCTCGCCTCGCTTTTCCATCTCGGAGATGCATGCGTGATATGTTCGCATAAGAAACGAAAAAACACTCTCTCTTTCTAATTTATCGTTTGTTGTCACTTTCTCTTTCACACGCATACTCTTTTTGCACACTTACTCATTCTCCTTCACACGCACTTGATCTGTCTCGACTGAGGCACTCTCCTCGGTCCATAGCATACAGATTTATTGAAAAGTCAAACATCACAAAGTTTGACCATGTACGTGGAGAAAAAGAATTACATCTAGTACGACAAACATATACCATTAGATTCACCATGAGATGTAGTTTTGTATGATGTATCTTTGGTATTGTAGATATAAATAACATTTGCGTAAACCTGATCAAAGTTTCCAAAGTTTGACTTCTAAAAAATTTACATGCACTGCATTATCGAGCGGATGGAATATCTCTTTCCCCCTCTCAGCTATCTGACGCACCACTCAGCCTTATCGGGGCTCCTCAATCTCTCTCAAACTTTATTGGTCAGTTTGGTTCGTGACCTGACCCTCATGCCTTGATGGCCGGTACTGCCTGGTGTGGACGTGAGATGTAAAATATTTCTGCCTGGCCAGGCTTGTGTGGTGCTGAAGCGTTTGGTTCATGCCTGGGCCAGGCAAAGCATCAACGTCCCATCAATCAATCCATGCATCAATTATTTAATGCTAATATCCATCCATGTTGCTGTTAGCCTCGTGGCCACACGACCAGGCACGGCCAGGCGTTCGAAATCGGTCGCCTGGGCCAGGCTACTTGCAGTGTCTGGAGTTCAGCCAGGCTAATTAAAGTGCAAGGGAACCCAGGCCAGGCGGGCTTTCTTTTTCACAGGGTAGCAACCAAACAAGCGTGCATGAAATCCAGCCACAACCCCAGGCCAGGCAAAAGATGCTCAGGACGCAAGCCAAACTGGCCTTATATCTCCCTGGTTCACACATACACATGTCTCGCTCGCGCTATACATATAGACCCATCCAACACTCTCCGCCCTTGTTCTCTCTCCATGTGACACGCACCCCCTAAGTACCATAATCCCTCAATCCATCATAGGCGCAAGCACTCCCCCCCTCGATCCTAAGTATGATTATCTCTTACTAGCCATCAGGAACACACGTATTGTCTCCTTCCATCCATACGTCTATCTCGATATCTCTCGGGGCATCTTCTATCGCGCACACACCTTGTCACTCGATCTCCCACCCATGTAGTCCCATCACGATCTCCAGGGGATCTCTCTATGACAAACATACACTCTCTCCTCCCCATGTCTGCATTTTCTCCGTACGTCTCTCTCGACCTCTCTCCCTTGTTTGTCAGACCCCTCTTGGCCACGTGCTAGGGGTCTTGCTCTCTCGGTTCCAAACAACCACACACTATCTCCTCACCTTGCCTCCGTTGTCGAAGATGCATGTGTGATATGTTTGCATAAGACACGTACGCTTTTTCTCTACTTTTATCGTGTGTTGTCCATGTCTCTTTCACACACGCACACACACTTTTTTCACTCTCTCTCTCTCTCTCTTGTTAGGGACTCTGTCACGTCCATAAGCATATGGATGTTTTGAAAAGTCAAACCTCAGAAAAGTTTGACCAGGTATATGTGGAGAAAAACATTTACATCTGGAACGATCATTAGATTCATCACAACATGTACTTACTTCATACTATCATTTATCTTTGGTATTGTAGATATAAGTAATTTCTTTATAAACTTGGTCAAAGTTTCAAAAGTTTGACTTAAAAAAATGTTGGAACTACATTATCGAACGGAGGGAGTAGCTCTTTCTCTCTCTCTCTCTGCTATCTCTCACGGGCCTCCCCTCTCACTCGAACTCTCTATACCGACGGATTATACGCTCACTGTGTCAGCGTATAGCTCCGTATATTGTTTAGTTGACCGGTCAACCAATCCACATGCTGCCTTGTCAGCTCGTGTTCTGTATCTTCGTGTGCTGGCCCATGTGGCAGTGGGTGAAAATAAGTAAACTAGAGGCCCATCTGACACGCGGTGAAGTAAACAAAGTTGAAACCACTCGGGGTAGCACCCCGCACGCTAGTAAATTGAGGGCGCATTGAGGACAAACTTCTTGCGCGGGAAGGACGCACTCGCGCACAATTCACCACTGCGCGGCGGCATGCACAGAAGGACGCACTCGCGCACACCCAGCACACAACACACACCAGCACACGTGTACACCGGCGTCGCCGCCGGTTGAGATGGACGGCGAGGCAGCCAACAAGCGGAGGCGGCTCGAGCCAAAACCGCATCCGGCGAGCCTGGACTTCATCAGCAGCCTCCCCGACGACACGCTGCTCGTCATCATCGGCCTCCTCCCCACCAAATCTGCCGTGCGGACCGCCCTGCTCTCCCGGCGGTGGCGCCCCCTCTGGCGCTGCGTCCCCCTCAACCTCACCGTCGACAGCTGCCTCTGCGACGGGGATTGCAAACGCATGGCCGCAGTCTCCAAGATCCTTTCATCGCACCCTGGGCCAGCCAAACGCCTTGACATCCGCATGTTCAGTACCAACTGCAAGGTCCAACCCAAGTTCGACGAGTGGTTCTTATCCCCCGCCCTAGATCAGCTCGAGGAGCTCAGCTTTGAAGCTGGACGATGTCGCTCTCTGCCGCCGTCCGCGCTCCGCCTCACGCCAACGCTGCGCCGCGCCAGCTTCAGCTCCTGCTATCTTCCCCAGATTAATGCCGCGCCCGCTCTTCTTCTCCCTCAACTCAAGCAGCTCGACCTCTTCGACGTTGTCATCTCGAAGAAGGCTATGGAGCACCTGCTCCGCAGCTGTACTGCGCTCGAGTACCTTCGTCTTGAGCAGATCCATGGGTTCATTAGCCTCCACATCGCCTCGACGAATCTCCGATGGATTTATGTGTCTTGCTGGCCCCGCAACAAGACATCAATTGGGAAGAGATCACTCCAGCTGTTCCACGTTATGGTCATTGAGAATGCGCCTTTCCTTGAGAGATTGCTTGTATCGGATCTAGAAGGTCCAACAAAAATCAGGGTCATTGACGCGCCGAAATTGACAGCGTTGGTGTACTCGTCTGCCAAATTCTCCGAACTCTTTATTGGATCCGTAATCGTTCAGGTACAACACTCATCTTCTTCTCCGTCTTCTTGAAATTCACATTTTTAAATTTCTTCTTGATGTATTTACGACCGTCTTCCAGAAAATGATTCCCACAAGCTTGACCCAGTCCATGCGCACAGTGAAGATCTTAGCACTAAAATCTATCGGCCCCAATCTGGATCAAGTTGTTGGATTCCTTACATGCTTTCCGTGCACGGAGAAGCTACTCATCGAGGTGAAACTTCTTTCCTATAAGTAAACGGTAATCACAACGTAGCTCAATTTTTTTCGTAATTTTCCCAAATTACGATGACAAGTGTAGTGTTCAAAACTGCATCTACGCACTGCACCGAAAGAAATGTTTTTAGTATTTTTTCTCACGTGATCACCTGCATCGTTTTTATGATGTAATACTATAGTAGCCTAGGCTAGTCATAGTGGAAAGTAACTTATGGTTACCCTAAGAGCAAGTACTACCTCCGTCCTGGTTTACTCTTCCAATTTTGTAGTATCAAAATTTGACCATAGATTTAACTGACAAAATGTTAATGCATGTCACTAAGAACTATATCGTTGGATTCGTATTTGAACATAATTTCAAATGGTGTAATTTTTAGTGACATGCATTGGCATTTTCTTAGGTAAATCTATGGTCAAAATTTTATACTAAATACGAGGTAGTATTACAAAAGTGGGCTATGTGGGCCAAAACATGCGCCAAATTTACTTGTGATGCATTTGGCATCGATGCCCTCCATTGCTCACCTGGTGTGCCAATCTGGATCACCTACTTTGCTCCGGTGCCAAATTAACTCACGCAATGAAAAAACACTGCGTGGGAGAGAGAGAGGACTGAGGCAATAAAAAACACTTGTTTGGGAGAGTGAGAGGCTGGTGTAGTTGGTTTGATTGATTTGTTTATACATGTGGGTCTGTGTGCACAGCGGTGCCAACTCTCTCACATCGCGAGAGCGGTGCCAAAATCTTTTGATTTGACATCGATGCGTATTATGTGGCATACTTTTGCGAAATATGGCATCGGCCACATAGAGAGGAAATAGAGAGAGAGAGAGAGAGAGAGAGAGAGAGAGAGAGAGAGAATATCACTAGCCAGCCAACCCTATCGTATGAGCGAATGATATTGGTACCTCTTGATGACATGGCAATCTTATGCAGCCAGCTGCTCTAATATGTTCTCTTCTTTTGCAGATAAAAAAAGACCCGAAAGTGAAAAATGTGTTGCACTATAACAATCTCATCGAATTCCTTGATCTCCATCTTACAGAAATTGATTTGATCGACTACCGAGGCAGCACATCTGAGATTAAATTGGCCAGGTTCTTTGTTCTGGAGGCAAGTGTGCTCAAGGTAATGAGGTTTGGCGTTCTCTGGCGCAACAATGAATGGCGTGCTGATCACCGCAAGCTACTAAGCCTAAATGAAAAAGTCTCCGCAGAAGCTGAATTTGTTTTTGAAACATCAAGTGGCCAGAGACTCGAAAACTTATTTGCCCATTAGTGACTTGTCAGGGCGGTGGATTTTAGTTTGTACGATAATGCTGCATCCACCTAAAGTAACAAAAGTTCTTACGTAAACTTCCTAGTAATTCCCTCTTCGTAGGTGCAGCATTACTCCTAACATTTGTAATATCAGTTTGAAACTTGTAATATTGCCGTGTCCTATTCCTGCGTTTTCAAAATCCTGCGAATCAAACAGGTCCTGAGTTGGTGATGATGTTGTGCCTCCCATCTTTCACCAATAGCCGTCGGATCTAGATCTGACGCATACAAACCAAGCTTCTCCATTTTTGCAAAAAGATGCCCGCACTTGTTCCCTATTTACAAACAACTCCTTGTCTCTCACAATCAGCCTCATCTCCTCCCCACCACATCTAGGAGTAGAAGGCCGTGGAAAAATCTGGCGCGATGGCCGCTGCCGGAGCCGTCCACCCCCAATCTTGGTGTTCCGTGCAATGCACGGGCATCTACGCATGGGAAATTATGTCGAACAGGGCTAGTTGTAAGCAGGCTAGCTCTACAGCCATGATGATAGTGACTGCAGACGGTGAGGCTGACTATGGTATGCCGAACACGGCGCCTATACTCAGGTGTCATCTCCGGCGCAGGGTCTTGTCACTTCACTGTGAGGAGCAGCACGTAATAATTTGACCAACGGGTAGTACAGTGCTAGTACTCCTACTACTACATTGGTAGTACTACTACTAGTACTAGTAGCACCACCGTCTGGATTTAGGAGTACTTCCACGTCCATCTGGATTTTAGTATTGACTAGCAATATCTAGTAATGCATGTCACCAAAAATGTACTACTCCCTCTGTAAATAAATACATGGTGTTTTATTCCTATCGGCGAGAGAACTTAATGTTTTTTTGCTAACTAGAGTACTGTAATAGGATTACATGCAATGAACTAAACACTGCATGTCATGTTTGGTACTAGTCTCAAGTCATTGAAAGCATGCACGGCCCACATCTCTCATTGGTTGATATGTCACGAAATAAGAAACAAGGAGGGAGTTAATGCACCGTGCCTAAGTATTTTGGGATTATTTGGTTTTCGTAAGGTGACTTACACAACATTTTTGTTTACATGCATTAACATTTTATTAGTTAAATCAAATGTCAAAACTTGGCGCAAAATGCAAAGGGGACCAATAAACCAGTAAACATCAAACTTCTCTCGTTTGGCCCCAATTAGAGGTCCGGTGAGATGACTATACTGCACCGGCACGGAGGGGGACGCAGCTTCATTGACTTACGGCAACTGCCTTTGGGTGAATGACACGTGGCCCCAGGGGGTGGCTGGCCCACCTATCATACAGCCAAAGGCAGGTGCAGTAGAGGGCCGAGGAGTAGTACGAAATCCTACGCACCTACGCACGCTAACAAGGGCTGAGTGATCACTCGAATCGCAAGATCAGTTGACTAGAAGCTACGCTAGACCCATGGAGGCGATGAGCGCGAGCATCAGCCGGCTGTGCCAGATGGTCCACGACGCCGGCCTGCGGCCCGGCAGGTAGTATTGCTTGAGGCCGCCAGGGCGAGGGGCCGCTTGGACGACAGCTTCGCATCCTTGTTCGATGAGGTCCTCGTCGGTTTCCTCGACAAGTTCACCGCCGTCAAGAAGCTTGCGGACGACTTTGACGTAAGCCTCCAGCCAACGTGCCCAGGCTCTGCGATGCCCGCCACCCTCAACGACCGCTATGGTAACAACCTCTTCGACGCACTGGTGGCCCTGCGACTGCCCGCCGTCGCGCCGGAGAATGTCCACCTCGAGGTCGCGCTCGCCGCGCAGCGCCTGGCGCAGCAAGACACCATCGACATAATCACCCACGTCTACGCGCAAATCATCCACAAGGACTAGTACATGCAAGAGGAGGACGATAGGACGCTGGCCTTCTTGGAGCGCAGGGCAACCTTGGACGACACTGTTCAGAAGCACGTTGAGCTCGCCGCCAACGCCGCTGCTCCTCACACGTCGGTTGGTGACCCGGCGCACTAGGGCGTGAGGATGTCGTTGAACGTTGATGGATCCGTATGTATTTTTATCCTTCCGTCAAATCCATGTAGTAGTATATGATACTACAGTAATTATCTTACCTTTCGCATCAACTTCATAATTTTCGTACGTACTCCATGCATGAACGGCGCCAGAAGCAAACTTCTCATTACTCTAGGCAAAATCGTTATTTTCTATCTATCGGTCGCGCCATGGAGCAGAACCAAATTTTACAAGTTACGAGTTCAAAAGGAAAAGCCTGCCGTGTTCGCGTCGCACCCCCACACGGTTGGTCCGGCACGCCGCTCAAGCGGGAATGCGTGCGGTGTTGCATTTTCACTTACAAGTGGGACCGCAGTTGAGCAAACCGACTATCGGCAAACCCCCACCCCGCCCACCGCGTGATGGCTGAGAAAAGAGGACAGGAGGGAGAAGAGATGGCTGTAGCATGGACTCCAAGAAAATTGGTGTCGGATGGGACTCGTGTGGGTGGCGTGTGCCGTACTGCTAGACGTGAATGCTAGTTATGGCCCATGCCACCCCACTATATCGAGCCTATATCGAGGTACGTAGAACAAATTTCCTGCAGTCCGTGCTCAGCCCTCCTCTATCTCTCTTCTCAGCCAGCCAGCGGACGCGCGGAGCCCATCGTCTGTTTGCTCACATGCGGCCCCACATGTCAGTGAAAACGCAAGAGGACCCACTGAACCTGCACATCTTTCACCTCGACGTGCTGGTGATGAAAAACAAATCCAATAAAGATCTTCGGTGGCCGCTTTTGGAGTAAGATTCTATTTACAGTTTAACCCAAGATGCACATCTCGTGGCTTCAACTACCACTCTATTTTCTTTCATGACACGACCTGGATGCTGGATGTCCCACGTGTCGGCAAAAGGAGGAAGAACCCGACCAAATCTTCGGTTCTGCTCTCGGATTAGACTAGTTGTGCTAACTTAAAATTTTATTGTGTACTCCCTCCGTTCCAAAATACTTGACTTCCATTTGTCCAAAAATGGATGTACCTATATACTAAGACATGTCTAGATACATATATATTTTGACAAATAGAAGGCATGTAGTATTGTGCAACGGAGGGAGTAGAATGGATGCAAGTTTTTGTATTGGGAAGAAGAGTACATCCATATATTGATAGAGCGCAATTTAGTAGATGTTCTATCACTTTTAGCTAGTATAGAATAGAGGCTAGACATGAGACTAGATGCGAGGAAGCAACGTCTACTTCTTTACACTCGAAGAAGAAAGAAGCACGCAAGATCGAGCCTCCGCAGATCAACAATGAATGCATCGAGAAGGCACTAATCCAACTTACTACAGGAGTAGTCAAAATTATCGTTGGAGTTCGTGCAAAACGGAGGTCCGTTTGGGGTCGTGCGTTGGAGTTGGCCTTACAAGTGGGACCGCAGTTAAGGAAACCGACTATCGGCAAACCCCCACCTCGCCCGCCGCGCGATGGCTGAAGTTAGAGAAACGACGAGGTTGAAGAGATTGCTCTCGCACGGACTCCAAGAAATAATATGGTGTCAGATGGATGTCGTGGTGGTGGCGTGTGCCGTACTCCTGGACGTGAATGCTTGTTCTGGCCCATGCCACCCTACTACTCCTACTACTTACTCCTACTATATAGTATACTAGTATCGAGGATTCGAGGTGCTGGTTATGTACAACGAACACATTAACATATGGCTACAGTAAAAACACCCGCCCGACGCGCGAAGCATGTGAAGCTAGTACAAATAGTGTACTACTATTGTTGATTGGCCTCATCTGATAACCTGTTGCAATGCACGTACAATTATGTATTCGAAAATATTTTTTTGCCTCGTCGCACCACTCACTCAGAGAAGCGACTCGAAAGCCATTCATAAATTTAGTAAGTTTATCACAGGCATATCATTTTACTACATAGAATAACAGATCATCAACCCACATCGACAACGAGGATACATTATAAATACTAAAGTTTTCACCACACAACAAATAACAAGCAATGAAATGAACTTCAACTCAACCATTCCTCGGCGTTGGAAACGCTTGCTTTGAACCACAAGTGATTCTCTGGGACGGGCCATGCATTGTCGATCTGGAGACCAACGCAGGACTGATCATCCAGGCTGAAGTGGCCTACTATATCAGTACCAGGGTAGGGAACCACGCAAGTGTCCGAGGTATAGACACAGTTGCTTCTCATAAATGTGTCAACAGCGGTTGGATCGCCTTTCACCATCATCGGATAGTTTCGTCCAAGGAAGAGCGAGTTTTCTCCAAGACTATCAATTCTGTGCCAGGGAGAAGGAGTTGGCGCTAGCACACTAGTATCCATCCCGAATACCATGCAACGGGTGTTGGAATAGGTCCGGAGAGTGCGACCATGGGAGACTACACCTGCTTCCTTAGCAGTAACATCATCAGTGGGCTGTATACACACAAGAAGAGGTGATCCATCGGAATTAGTTGCCAGGCGTCACAGAGTATATCGGCACTGCTCGTCCTCATGCATGTGATCATCACCATTGTCATCTCCCCCTTGGTTATAAAAATCTTCAAGTATAGGTGGTGGGATGTCCACAGGACCTTGGAAACACAAGAAGAAGGTTAATTAGTAAAGGGAAAGTTGCTAACCCGCATGCATGTGGATGAAACAATTATAATTACGGTGGAAGACAAACGTACTAAAAAACGAGGATCCTATACAAAAACAGTGCCACGAGAGGTGGCAGCAAACATAAGGTCCTTGTATTCAATTGCATCACAGTACACATCCGTGTATAGAAACTGATTTTTGAGTAATATCCATCCAGTCGAACCACGAGGATGGCAACTAGCTTGTCGAAGATAGCAACAACATCATAGTTTTTGTAATTCCAAGAGCGGTTGGGAACTCGACAAATTGCTATCTTCAGTACACGACAGTCACCATGATCGTATTTGAACATACGTAGATCATCTGTGTGCTCAACCTCAGGGCAGTCAGAGATTTTTGGAAGTGGAATCCGCTGACGAGTGTACACATTCACAAGTTCCCACTCGCAATTGTACCCAATATAAACAACCCAATCTCCATTTGCGCCAGCCCAGGACTTACCCTTAAGCGATGGCATCTTGACATCACACATATCATTATCAAGCGGCATCAACTTGCACAAGGCGAGGTCTCCGTCGTCCGCTCGCCAGTGAGCAGGGTCACGGTGAAGAAGATAGGGGAGATCAAACCGCTCCTTGACCCTTGGGTTCCTTGCAATGATGTTATTAGTTGAGTCGAGAATGGGCTGGAACGAACCTGCCATGCTAGCCGAGGTGATGCCGTCGCACCGATCAATGAGTTCCTCCACCACGTCATCTTTCAGATCGGGGCAAGAATAACAAGGTCGTTTCCGACCTGTTCATTCCATGGAGAAGACGATCGAACAATGGCAGAAGAAAGGGTGAAGGGTTGAAGGAAAATGGAGGAGGGAGAGGAAGAGCGTGCGACAACAGTTCCAAATCGAGAGGGAAAGGCAAAGAGTCGGTGGACGGTTGCGAGTTTGCCACGGTTCACGAAGAGGCGCCCTGGCCTACACATCCGTTCGGAAATACTCCTACTACTCGTCGTCGTCTCACTGATATGTTGGAATGGGACCACATGTCAACGAAACATGGTGTCTAATTTCTCGTGCAAAATGCGATCTGGCCGCGTTGGCCCGAGGTGCCGCATTAGTTATCGACCTGTATTTTTTTAATGGCGTGCCGATTAGTTTTGAAGCATGACTAACTGTTAATGTACGCAGAGAAAATATAAACTACTCTACCACTACCCCACCTCCGGTACTAGTAGTATAAAAAAGATATATATAGGATGGAGGTTCAGCGCTTTCTTGCTAAGGGCTGCCCACTTGCTACTCACACTACCACCCTCTCTCCAGATCTAAAAAAGATGGCCCCTCTCTCCCTCCTCACCGGTGGTCACAGATTCGCCGGGGAAGAAAAGGACGTGCAGCGTTGACGCACTCGTCATCGGCGAACGAGGTCACGCACTAACGACAAGGCCGTCCTCTCAGACCTAGCGCCTGCGCGGGATGGCCTCCGTCCCTAAGCTCGCTGCCGTAGTGTGTGCGGAGGACGACGACCACGAGCAAAGCCACTTCCCGCTGACCCTCGGGTATGCTACCTCTTTTCGAGGCATAACCTTGTTCTATTGCCCCATCTGCTACGTCGTTGCATGTGGATCTTTTTCCACTCCACCATCTTCCCAATTTGCTATCCTCTACTCTGTTGGCCACGCAGACGAAAACCATAATTTGCACTATTAAAGGAAACCCTACTTCATGCAGACTAATCCATGTCTGGGTTGAATAAGGAAAGGAAGGGAGACTGTACTGTCCAAGAGAGTAGGCATCAAACCCGCATCTAGGTTGAAAAGGGGAAAATCAGTAGCTAAGGAACGAGTCTCGTGTCTCTTGGTTGAAGAAGGGTAGAAAGGCATGACAAAGCAATAGAGAATGACAATGTCGATCGGTTTGTTGTCCTCGCATAGGAAAAAGGTGGCTAAAGAGAACAAAAATGGGACCGTAATCCACATATGCTGCCTGGATATTTGTTGCTCTGGGCAACCATACATCCCTCACCACTCTGCGTCCATGGAGGTACATTGTACTGGTGCCTCCCATGCACTTATTGCCACTTTTTTGTTGTTAGTATAACGCCAGCAGTCAAGTCAAGCAATGCTACTGCTAAAGTGATGCCACATTTAACTAATGCTGCTCTCAGTCTAATGCCACCCATAAATGTAAGCAATGCCATTTAATGTCACTGGATTATTTCAGGGTTAGCTGTTGATTGTGGATGTATTAAAGATTTTTCAGCTATAAGGCATTCTAATGCTGTTGCACAGCCAGTACACCAACGATGAAACTTGTTACTCCCATCAGATTTTTGCACTGTTAATGCTTATAGATTACATACCTCACTTTCATGAGATAAGTTAATTTTTTTGTACAGTGTCACCAAAATGCCAAGGTGCTGATGTCATTTTATTTTGGTTAAACTGCACAGACAGTTAAGAAGACAAGAGGAAAGGTCAAGAGTGGGCACCTCCTCCTCCGGCTGTTCTCTTGAGGAGGTCTGTATGTTTGTCTCTAATGCCTGTCGACTACATACCTGACATCATGATGTAATGTTAAGTCATTTCCTTTTGTACAGTGTCACTGAATTGTCAAGGCGGTGATGGCATTTTATTTTAGTAGAACTGCACAAAATTTGCTTAAAAGAAGAGGAAAGGTCAGGAATGGCTCACTTTTCCAGAAAAAACTATGTATGCCTTCCTCACATCAGCCGGTGTTGCTTTATTTATTCCATCAAACAGGTGGTTAGAAACAGTCTTGCTACCTTTTCCCATTAAGAAATTGGAATGCTTATATTTGTGAGTCTATGCTTCAACTAGTGCCACTTTTAGAGTAATCACACTTTCAATATCTATGCAAACAGGGATGCTTGATTTTAGTGGAACTGCACAAAAAGTCCAATTGGTTCAACATTAGGAGCATGTTTTTCCCAACCTTTATATCCAATTGGTGGCACTATGAGCTGTTCATTATGAAGGTACATGGTTTGCTACTATCTTGCTACTCTTTTTGTACTGTCATTAGATAGTAATACTAGTGGTTTGCATGTGAATTTTGGTTGGAGGTGCAGGACAACTAATGCGAAAAAAGATACACTTTAAATCCGTGGAATCATTATTGACAAGGAGGGAGATGATTCGAGTGCACTCGTTTGACCGCCATGCCGGCGTGTGACCCAAACGGGACGGGACGGCACAGTCATAATTTCAGTTTCTCTAGTTTTCCACGGCAAGCTGGTGCGCTAAGCCATTATGCATTGAATTCCGATGACCGTCGCGCTACCTTCCGCCTATAAGTACTGTTTCCCGGCCTTCTCAGGTGCCACCGTGACCCAACTCGCCATATCCTCATAAGCCCCCACCGGCCCGACGTCGCTCGCCACGTCTGCCATGCCCCTGCCCGTCCGCGGTAGGCGACGCCGGAGGCGGTCACCACCGGAACTAGTGTTCGGGTTTTCACCAGAAGGCAGACGGAGGGAGGAGGCATTCTATCTGTCGTTAGATGGCAATGCGGAGATCAAGGAGTTGTTGGAGCGCGACCGCATGGCGGAGGAGCAGGAGTTGTTGGAGCACGACCTCCTGGCGGAGGAGCAGCATCTCGCCGATTTGCGCTGCCAGCGGGACATGGAGCAGCAGCGCACCAACGCTCTGAGTCGCGAGTAGAGCGCCCACAATTGGGCCGACTACGTGGAGGCCGGCGCCCGACAAATAGCCCTGGAGGCTGTCGGGCACGCACGCGTTCGTGACGCCGATTTCTACTACCAGCTCATCGAGTGGGTTTCCCGCTTGGAAGCCGAAGCTTCGGTGGACCACGCCGGCATGGAAAGGGCCAACGCGCGCGAGCAACGCGCCCTATCGCACCTCTAGCAAGTCCGAGGCAAGGCGGAGGACGCCGGTGCCAACGTTTAGCATGGACAGCAGATGGCGGCCGGCATCGTCTAGTTAGCTAAGAGTAAGTCAGTACTTGTACGCTACTAGAGTGTTAGTGGGAGTAGATAGTTCACTTGGCTATGATGGTTGTCAACATGGAAGTTCAATACTCTATATGTGGATCAGACCTGTTACTTTGCTCTGAATGTGGAACTTTCCATTTGAACGTATGGAATGGGATGTTATTTTTTTAAATGGGTTGTATTTGTCCTCCACGGTTTAGAGGCTGACTTGTGGGCCTAGCAAGTTGACGCGTACACAATCAGGAGATGATTGTACGTGGAGAGGATGACAACAGGGACCCGCCAAGGTCATGGCAGTACGCAAGCAAGTGCCTCCTTATTTCAAGCCAATAAAAAAGGCTCCTCCTAGTGGATTTCTGACATCTAGGTCCCATGCCATTGTCAACGTAGTCAATAAACGAGAGAATTGCACAACAAGCGGCTGACACCAGGGACCCAGCAGCTCACCCAGTTATTTTTGTTTTGGGTTAATTTGATAAATGCCACTCCAAATTTGCTGTATCCGAGAAATGCCACTGCAATTTCCAAACTTTGAAAAATGCCATTTCATGCCATTTCTAGTGGCATTTTTCGAAGTATGGAGTAGCGTTTTTCAAAGTTTGCAAACTGCAGTGGCGTTTTTCAAAGTTTGCAAAAATTGCAGTGGAACTTTTCAAAGTTTGGAAATTGCAGTGGCATTTTTATGAATCGCCATAATTGGAATGACATTTATCTAATTTGTTTTTGAGACGGAAGCAGGGTGTCAACTGGGCTGTGCGGGACACTCTGGCATGTCTAGACAGCCTTTTCTTTTATGTTTACCACAGACCAGCCCAGTAGTTTTTTTTTCTTTCTGAAAATGGCTAGCCCAGTTTTTTTGTGATTTGTCAAGTAAGTCGCTTTATCAGGCCTGTTGGGCCCGCCACCCTCAATGGCCACTATGGTAACAACCTCTTCGACGCACTGGTGGCCCTACGACTGCCCACCGTCGCGCTGGAGAATGTCCACCTCGAGGTCGCGCTCGCCGTGCAGCGCCTGGCACAGCAAGACACCATCGACATAATCACCCATGTCTGTGCGCAAATCTTCCAAGGACTAGTACATGCAAGAGGAGGACGATAGGACGCTGGCCTTCTTGGAGCACAGGGCAACCTTGGACGGCACTGTTCAGAAGCACGTTGAGCTCGCCACCAACGCCGCTGCTCCTCACACGTCGGTTGGTGACCCGGCGCACTAGGGCGTGAGGATGTCGTTGAACATTGATGGATCCGTATGTATTTTTATCCTTCCGTCAAATCCATGTAGTAGTATATGATACTACAGTAATTATCTTACCTTTCGCATCAACTTCATAATTTTCGTACGTACTCCATGCATGAACGGCGCCAGAAGCAAACTTCTCATTACTCTAGGCAAAATCGTTATTTTCTATCTATCGGTCGCGCCATGGAGCAGAACCAAATTTTACAAGTTACGAGTTCAAAAGGAAAAGCCTGCCGTGTTCGCGTCGCACCCCCACACGGTTGGTCCGGCACGCCGCTCAAGCGGGAATGCGTGCGGTGTTGCATTTTCACTTACAAGTGGGACAACAGTTGAGCAAACCGACTATCGGCAAACCCCCACCCCGCCCACCGCGCGATGGCTGAGAAAAGAGGACAGGAGGGAGAAGAGATGGCTGTAGCATGGACTCCAAGAAAATTGGTGTCGGATGGGACTCGTGTGGGTGGCGTGTGCCGTACAGCTAGACGTGAATGCTAGTTATGACCCATGCCACCCCACTATATCGAGCCTATATCGAGGTACGTAGAACAAATTTTCTGCAGTCCATGCTCAGCCCTCCTCTATCTCTCTTCTCAGCCAGCCAGCGGATGCGCGGAGCCCATCGTCTGTTTTCTCACATGCGGCCCCACATGTCAGTGAAAACGCAAGAGGACCCACTGAACCTGCACATATTTCACCTCGATGTGCTGGTGATGAAAAACAAATCCAATAAAGATCTTCGGTGGCCGCTTTTGGAGTAAGATTCTATTTACAGTTTAACCCAAGATGCACATCTCGTGGCTTCAACTACCACTCTATTTTCTTTCATGACATGACCTGGATGCTGGATGTCCCACGTGTCGGCAAAAGGAGGAAGAACCCGACCAAATCTTCGGTTCTGCTCTCGGATTAGACTAGTTGTGCTAACTTAAAATTTTTATTGTGTACTCCCTCCGTTCCAAAATACTTGACTTCCATTTGTCCAAAAATGGATGTACCTATATACTAAGACATGTCTAGATACATATATATTTTGACAAATAGAAGGCATGTAGTATTGTGCAACGAAGGGAGTAGAATGGATGCAAGTTTTTGTATTGGGAAGAAGAGTACATCCATATATTGATAGAGCGCAATTTAGTAGATGTTTTATCACTTTTAGCTAGTACAGAATAGAGGCTAGACATGAGACTAGATGCGAGGAAGCAACGTCTACTTCTTTACACTCGAAGAAGAAAGAAGCATGCAAGATCGAGCCTCCGCAGATCAATAATGAATGCATCGAGAAGGCACTAATCCAACTTACTACAGGAGTAGTCAAAATTATCATTGGAGTTCATGCAAAATGGAGGTCCGTTTGGGGTCGTGCGTTGGAGTTGGCCTTACAAGTGGGACCGCAGTTAAGGAGGCCAACTATCGGCAAACCCCCACCTCGCCCGCCGTGCGATGGCTGAAGTTAGAGAAACGATGAGGTTGAAGAGATTGCTCTCGCACAGACTCCAAGAAATAATATGGTGTCAGATGGATGTCATGGTGGTGGCGTGTGTCGTACTCCTGGACGTGAATGCTTGTTCTGGCCCATGCCACCCTACTACTCCTACTACTTACTCCTACTATATAGTATACTAGTATCAAGGATTCGAGGTGCTGGTTATGTACAACGAACACATTAACATATGGCTACTGTAAAAACACCCGCCCGACGCGCGAAGCATGTGAAGCTAGTACAAATAGTGTACTACTATTGTTGATTGGCCTCATCTGATAACCTGTTGCAATGCACGTACAATTATGTATTTGGAAAATATTTTTTTGCCTCGTCGCACCACTCACTCAGAGAAGCGACTCGAAAGCCATTCATAAATTTAGTAAGTTTATCACAGGCATATCATTTTATTACATAGAACAACATTTCATCAACCCACCTCGACAACGAGGATACATTATAAATACTAAATTTTCACCACACAACAAATAACAAGCAATGAAATGAACTTCAACTCAACCATTCCTCAGCGTTGGAAACGCTTGCTTTGAACCACAAGTGATTCTCTGGAACGGGCCATGCATTGTCGATCTGGAGACCAACGCCTGACTGATCATCCAGGCTGAAGCGGCCTACTATATTAGTACCAGGGTATGGAACCACGCAAATGTCCGAGGTATAGACACAGTTGCTTGTCATAAATGTGTCAACAGCGGTTGGATCGCCTTTCACCATCATCGGATAGTTTCGTCCAAGGAAGAGCAAGTTTTCTCCAAGACTATCAATTCTATGCCAGGGAGAAGGAGTTGGCGCTAGCACACTAGTATCCATCCCGAATACCAAGCAACGGGTGTTGGAATAGGTCTGGAGAGTGCGACCATGGGAGACTACACCTGCATCCTTAGCAGTAACATCATCGGTGGGCTGTATACACACAAGAAGAGGTGATCCATCGGAATTAGTTTCCAGGCGCCACAGAGTATATCGGCGTTGCTCGTCCTCATGCTCGTGATCATCACCATCATCATCTCCCCTTGGTTATAAAAATCTTCAAGTATAGGTGGTGGGATGTCCACAGGACCTTGGAAACACAAGAAGAAGGTTAATTAGTAAAGGGAAAGTTGCTAACCCGCATGCATGTGGATGAAACAATTATAATTACTGTGGAAGACAAACGTACTGAAAAAATGAGGATCCCATGCAAAAACAGTGCCACGAGAGGTGGCAGCAAACACAAGATCCTTGTATTCAATTGCATCACAGTACACATCCGTGTATAGAAACTGATTTTTGAGTAATATCCATCCAGTTGAACCACGAGGATGGCAACTAGCTTGTCGAAGATAGCAACAACATCATAGTTTTTGTAATTCCAAGAGCGGTTGGGAACTTGACAAATTGCTATCTTCAGTACACGACAGTCACCATGATCGTATTTGAACATACGTAGATCATCTGTGTGCTCAACCTCAGGGCACTCGGAGATTTTTGGAAGTGGAATCCGCTGACGAGTGTACACATTCACAAGTTCCCACTCGCAATTGTACTCAATATAAACAACCCAATCTCCATTTGCGCCAGCCCAGGACTTACCCTTAAGCGATGGCATCTTGATATCACATGTATCATTATCAAGCCGCATCAACTTGCACAAGGCGAGGTCTCCGTCGTTCGCTCGCCAGCGAGCAGGGTCACGGCGAAGAAGATAGGGGAGATCAAACCACTCCTTGACCCTTGGGTTCCTTGCAATGATGTTATTAGTTGAGTCGAGAATGGGCTGGAACGAACCTGCCATGCTAGCCGAGGTGATGACGTCGCACCGATCAATGAGTTCCTCCCCCACGTCATCTTTCAGATCAGGGCAAGAATAACGAGGTCGTTTCCGGCCTGTTCCCTCCATGGAGAAGACGATCGAACAATGGCAGAAGAAAGGGTGAAGGGCTGAAGGAAAATGGAGGAGGGAGAGGAAGAGCGTGCGACAACAGTTCCAAATTGAGAGGGAAAGGTGAAGAGTCAGTGGACGGTTGCGAGTTTGCCACGGTTCACGAAGAGGCGCCCCGGCCTACACGTCCGTTCAGAAATACTCCTACTACTCTCCGTCGTCTCACTGATATGTTGGAACGGGACCACATTTCAACGAAACATGGTGTGTAATTTCTCGTGCAGGATGCGATCTGGCCGCGTTGGCCCGAGGTGCCGCATTAGTTATCGACCTTTATTTTTTTAATGGTGTGCCGATCAGTTTTGAAGCATGACTAACTGGTACTGTATGCAGATTAAATATAAACTACTCTACCACTACCCCACCTCTAGTACTAGTAGTATAAAAAAGATATATATAGGCTAGAGCTTCAGTGCTTTCTTGCTAAGGGCTGCCCACTTGCTTCTCACACTACCACCCTCTCTCCAGATCTAAAAAAGACGGCCCCTCTCTCCCTCCTCACCGGTGGTCATAGATCTGCCGGGGAAGAAAAGGACGTGCAGCGTTGACGCACTCGTCGTCGGCGAGCGAGGTCACGCACTGACGACAAGGCCGTCCTCTCAGACCTAGCGCCCGCGTGGGATGGCCTCCGTCCCCAAGCTCGCTGCCGTAGTGTGTGGGGAGGATGACGACCACGAGCGAAGCTACTTCTCGCCGACCCTCGGGTATGCTACTTCTTTTCGAGCCATAACCTTGTTCTATTGCCCCATCTGCTATGTCGTTGCATGTGGATCTTTTTCCACTCTACCATCTTCCCAATTTGCTATCCTCTACTCTGCTGGCCACGCAGACGAAAACCATAATTTGCACTATTAAAGGAAACCCTACTTCATGCAGACTAATCCATGTCTGGGTTGAATAAGGAAAGGAAGGGAGACTGTACTGTCCAAGAGAGTAGGCATCGAACACGCATCTAGGTTGAAAAGGGGAAAATCAGTAGCTAAGGAACGTGTCTCGTGTCTCTTGGTTGAAGAAGGGTAGAAAGGCATGACAACGCAATAGAGAATGACAAGGTCGATCGGTTTGTTGTCCTCGCATAGGAAAAAGGTGGCTAAAGAGAACAAAAATGGGACCGTAATCCACATATGCTGCCTGGATATTTGTTGCTCTGGGCAACCATACCTCCCTCACCACTCTGCGTCCGTGGAGGTACATCGTACTGGTGCCTCCCATGCTCTTATTGCCACTTTTTTGCTGTTAGTATAACGCCAGCAGTCAAGTCAAGCAATGCTACTACTAAAGTGATGCCACATTTAACTAATGCCGCTCTCAGTCTAATGCCACCCATAAATTTAAGCAATGCCATTTAATGTCACTGGATTATTTCAGGGTTAGCTGTTGATTGTGGATGTATTAAAGATTTTTCAGCTATAAGGCATTCTAATGCTGTTGCACAGCCAGTATACCAACGATGAAACTTGTTACTCCCGTCAGATTTTTGCACTGTTAATGCTTATAGATTACATACCTCACTTTCATGAGATAAGTTAATTTTTTTGTACAGTGTCACCAAAATGCCAAGGCGCTGATGTCATTTTATTTTGGTTAAACTACACAGACAATTAAGAAGACAAGAGGAAAGGTCAAGAGTGGGCACCTCCTCCTCCGGCTGTTCTCTTGAGGAGGTCTGTATGTTTGTCTCTAATGCCTGTCGACTACATACCTGACATCATGATGTAATGTTAAGTCATTTCCTTTTGTACAGTGTCACTGAATTGTCAAGGCGGTGATGGCATTTTATTTTAGTAGAACTGCACAAAATTTGCTTAAAAGAAGAGGAAAGGTCAGGAATGGCTCACTTTTCCAGAAAAAACTATGTATGCCTTCCTCACATCAGCTGTTGTTGCTTTATTTACTCCTTCAAATAGGTGGTTAGAAACAGTCTTGCTACCTTTTCCCATTAAGAAATTGGAATGCTTATATTTGTGAGTCTATGCTTCAACTAGTGCCACTTTTAGAGTAATCACACTTTCAATATCTATGCAAATAGGGATGCTCGATTTTAGTGGAACTGCACAAAAAGTTCAACTGGTTCAACATTAGGAGCATGTTTTTTCCCAACCTTTATATCCAATTGGTGGCACTATGAGCTGTTCATTACGAAGGTACATGGTTTGCTACTATCTTGCTACTCTTTTTGTACTGTCATTAGATAGTAATACTAGTGGTTTGCATGTGAATTTATTGGCAGGGCGGACCTACATTGGAGGTGCAGGACAGGATTCAATGATTGGATGCTCAATTTCGGTTATATCGATTTCACCTCTTCCATCACTGCGAACATGGATATCCTTGGTCTGATGAAGAATAGGTGCTATATTTCTGCTCTGAACCAGCAAATCAATTCAGTATGGAATTGTCCAGGGCAGAACATAACTGTATCAGATTGTCCAGTGCAGAACATGACATATGCTAAGCGGAAGAGACATGTTTAAACCAAAAATACAAGGTGTGGTATATGTTTACTAGCTGCTTGATATTTGTGCAGACAGAGTTGTCTACCTGTTGCTATTTGGCAAACCAACAAAGTGCCCGCAATTTTGGTTGAACTGCACAAGAGAATAGTATTGTCACTGCATGCAGTGCCATTTGAAAATAGACACAAAAAGATTGGATAGTCACTTCATGGACTGCAGAAAAGTAGTACTGTACTATTTATTGGCCAACACTAGGTGCTTCATTGCTTTGGTCTGATTATACAATGGGAATCATTTTGCCTAAGTTAAAGTTTGTATTCTGAAAATAGTCTCGCCGTGTGATCGAGAGAAGACCAAATCATATTGAAGTGGATGGTCCTCCATCATGTCTGGTTCATTCTCATGGTTCCAGCTGTTGGTGAAACCACTTATGTTTGCAAGAAGAATTGTAGACTTCATAAACAAATTTGTATTTCAGTATGTACTGAATGTTGGCCAAGAGAAGCATCCATGTTAGTAGGAAGAACAAATGTTTTTTCTAGATCTTTGCTTTTGGAGCTACATATTTGTATATGATCTGTGAGTCATTGAGATGCATTAACATGTTGATCTTATGTATGCGAATCGTACTAGTTAGTTTTAGTTGCGACACAAGATCCGAAGTGGCCGATCTTTGCTTTTGGAGCTACATATTTGTATATGATCTGTGAATCATTGAGATGCATTAACAGTTACTTATTTCTGTTCGCTTAGTGTTTACAAGTTACTGATCGATCACTAGCTAGCCTACAAATGCGCTCCTGGCAGTTCTATTTGCGACGCAAGATGCGAAGTGGCAGTTTTTTGAATAAGCATGCCTACCTATGAAGAAACTGACAAGCTACACTATCGATTCTATACGGATAAAAATGCCTACCTCTGAAGAAACTGACAAGCTACACTATCTATCCTACACGGATAAATAGCGGATCACGCACGTACTACCTCCTTTCCGATTTGCAGGGCTCAATTCAAGAAACGACCTACTCGATCCTACATGAACAAATAGCGGATCACGCACGTACTAGTACCTCCTTTCCGGTTTGTAGGGCTTAATTCAAACCTCTCACCAACCAAGGTACTCCCTCCATCCGGGTTTATTAGTCCCGTGAGCAAAGCAGCAAGACCAAGGCATGGCAATAATTAACGGCATGCAGAAGTTTAAGCCTAATAAATTCCGGCAATTTAAGTGGCTGCATTCATGCCCTCGGCATGCAGAAGTTTAAGCCTAATTAATTCCAGCGATTTAAGTGGCTGCATGCTGCTTCGCGCAGTACCTGCGAGCGATTATGAGTGCCTGCATGCAGCCGGTCGTAATTAAGGCAGCTAACTGATGCAAAAAAAGATACACTTTAAATCCGATGAATCATTATTGACAAGGAGGGAGATGATTCGAGTGCACTCGTTTGACCTCCATGCCGGCGTGCGACCCAGACGGGACGGGATGGCACAGTCATAATTTCAGTTTCTCTAGTTTTCCACGGCAAGCTGGTGCGCTAAGCCATTATGCATTGAATTCCGATGACTATCGCGCTACCTTCCGCCTATAAGTACTGTTTCCCGGCCTTCTCAGGTGCCACCGTGACCCAACTCGCCATATCCTCATAAGCCCCCACCGGCCCAACGTCGCTCGCCACGTCCGCCATGCCCCTGCCCGTCCGCGGTAGGCGACGCCGGAGGCGGTCACCGCCGGAACTAGTGTTCGGGTTTTCACCGGAAGGCAGACGGAGGGAGGAGGCATTCTATCTGTCGTTAGATGGCAATGCGGAGATCGAGGAGTTGTTGGAGTGCGATTGCATGGCAGAGGAGCAGGAGTTGTTGGAGCACGACCGCTTGGCGAAGGAGCAGCGTCTCGCTGATTTGCACCGCCAGCGGGACATGGAGCAGCAGCGCATCGACGCTCTGAGTCGCGAGTAGAGCACCCTCAACTGGGCCGACTACATGGAGGCCGGCGCCCGACAAATAGCCCTGGAGGCTGTCGGGCACGCACGCGTTCGCGATGCTGATTTTTACTACCAGCTCGTTAAGTGGGTTTCCCGCTTGGAAGCCGAAGCTTCGATGGACCACGCCGGCATGGAAAGGGCCAACGCGCGCGAGCAACGCGCCCTATCGCACCTCTGGCAAGTCCGAGGCGAGGCGGAGGACGCCGGTGCCGGCGTTTAGCATGGACAGCAGATGGCGGCCGGCATCGTCTAGTTAGCTAAGAGTAAGTTAGTACTTGTATGCTACTAGAGTGTTAGTGGGAGTAGATAGTTCACTTGGCTATGATGGTTGTCAACGTGGAAGTTCGGTACTCTATACGTGGATCAGACCTGTTACTTTGCTCTGAATGTTGAACTTTCCGTTTGAACGTATGGAATGGGCTGTTATTTTTTAAATGGGTTGTATTTGTCCTCCACAGTTTAGAGGCTGACTTGTGGGCCTAGCAAGTTGACGCGTACACAATCAGGAGATGATTGTATGTGGAGAGGATGACAGCAGGGACCTGCCAAGGTCATGGCAGTATGCAAGCAAGTGCCTCCTTATTTCAAGCCAATAAAAAAATGGCTCCTCCTAGTGGATTTCTGACATCTGGGTCCCATGCCATTGTCAACGTAGTCAATAAACGAGAGAATTGCACAACGAGCGGCTGGCACCAGGGACCCAGCAGCTCGCACAGTTATTTTTGTTTTGGATTAATTTGATAAATGCCACTCCAAATCTGGTGTATCCTAGAAATGCCACTGCAATTTCCAAACTTTGAAAAATGCCATTTCATGCCATTTCTAGTTGCATTTTTCGAAGTCTAGAGTGGCGTTTTTCAAAGTTTGCAAACTGCAGTGGCGTTTTCAAAGTTTGCAAAAATTGCAGTGGCATTTTTCTAAGTTTGGAAATTGCAGTGGCATTTTTATGAATCGCCATAATTGGAGTTGCATTTCTATGAATCGCCATAGTTTACGGAAGCAGGGTGTCAACTGGGCTGTGCGGGACACTCTGGCCTGTCTAGACAGCCTTTTCTTTTATGTTTACCACAGACCAGCCCAGTAGTTTTTTTCTTTCTGAAAATGGCTAGCCCAGTTTTTTTGTGATTTGTCAAGTAAGTCGCTTTATCAGGCCTGTTGGGCTGCAAATCTTTCAAGACGAGGAGAGTGGCCTATCAGTAATGAGAAATGGGCTGTACATTTTTAAAACACATCAAACCGGCAATTATTTTCAAATATCTTTTTTTCATTTCGAGAATTTAAATTGCATCGATTTTTATGCGTGGAAAATTTATTGGATTTTATATTGATATACATTTATTTTTAACATCAGTCTGAATGTGACTCGAAATTTCGGGATTAAAAACAGTTCAGACCGCACCGACATATGCAAAATTTCGTATAATTTTTAACCGTGGCCACAATATGGGCTGTAATGCTAACGTAAAGAATATGGGCTCCAAAAAAACCCGTAAGAATTAGCAAATGGGCTGTAAATTATTTGAAATAATGGCAGATGGGTTGTATGCTGTTTTCCACATATTTGAGGCTTTCCACAGATGGCCTATATACTATTGCATGTCCATCCAACGACCGTCGTGCTTCTTCAATCTCTGCTCTTCGTGCTCCAGCCGCTCAAACAAGCGCTGGCGGGACTGCCTGCTCCCTCCTCCCCGCGGCTGGCTGTGCTGCCGCGCAGGCCTCACTGCCCCACCGTACTCCCATCGCTAGCCTAGCCATCCCTCTACTCACACACACCTGCTGTTATTCTCCGGCGACGACAGACGAACCAGTAAACCCTCGTACAATCGTACTCCCCTCCGCGTGGGAAACAAAAACAATGGCTGAGTCTTCCCTGCCTCCGTGTCGTTCCCTTCCTAGGCCTCATCGTCGTCCACCGCCCTGGTGCTCTCGGCGTGGCGTGGTCAGCGTGGTTAACGACCAACATGCATCTGAAGTGGACTGTACGTGGAGAGGCTGACAGCTGGGTCCACGGCCGCACGCAAGGAAATGCCTCCTTATTACGCACAAAATAATGATTTCCTCCACCTGACATCTGGGACCCATCGAAACGGCCTCTGTATTTCGCGAAAAAAACGGTACTGCCGCTGACAGCTCGGACCCACCAGCTATATCTTTGCACGCAAGGAAGTGCCTCCTTATTACGCATAAAAAATGAATACTCCCCCTGCTAGCTGGGACCCAGTATAGTGGGCCTACTAAGTTGACGGGGACGAAGGGCTTTGTCAACTTAGTCAATATGCATGATTCTAGCTCGATTGACCGTATGATGTCCATCCAACGGCCGTAGTGCTTCTTCAACCTCTGGTCTTCTTGCTCCAGCCGCCCAAACCAGTGTCGGTCGTGCCGCCTGCTCCTGCCTCCCGTGGTCGGCTGTGCTACCGCGGAGGCCTCACCGACCCCATACTACTCCCACTGCTGGCCAGGCCATCCCTCCACTCCACTCACCCACACCCCCTGTTATTCTGCGGCGACGGCAGCACAGCCGAACCAGTGAACCCTCGTACTCCTCTCCGTGTGGGCATCCACTGCCGCGTCTTCCCCGGCTCCGCGTCGTCCCCTTCCTAGGCCTCGCCGTCGTCCACCGCCGTGGTGCTGTCGGCGCGCCGTGGTCAATGTGGTCAACGACCGAATTCCATCGGAAGAATACTGTACGTGAAGAGGCTGACAGCTGGGTCCACGGCAGCTGCAAGGAAGTGCCTCCTTATTACGCGGAAAATAATTATTCCTCCACCTGACAGCAGGGACCCACCGGATGGGCCACCGGTATTTTGCGAAAAAAATCGTTTCCCCTAACTGCTGGGACCCACCGGACGGGCCACCGTATTTCGCGAAAAAAACGTTCCCCCCGCTGTCAGCTCGGACCCACCGGAAGTGCCTCCTTATTACGCACAAAAAATGAATACTCCCCCGGCTAGCTGGGACCCACCTTGGTGGGAGGCTGACTTGTGGGCCTACTAAGTTGACGGGGACGAAGGGCTTTGTCAACTTAGTCAATATGAACGATTCTAGCTCCAGTGACCGTACGATGTCCATCCAACGGCCGTAGTGCTTCTTCAACCTCTGGTCTTCTTGCTCCAGCCGCCCAAAGCAGCGCCGGTCGTGCCTCATGCTCCTGCCTCCCGTGGCCGGCTGTGCTGCCGCGGAGGCCTCACCGCCCCCTACTATTCCCACCGCTGGCCAGGTCCTGCGGCGACGGCAGCCTCACACCGCAGCTGAACCAGTGAACCCTCGTACTCCTCTCCTCGCGCACGCGGGCTTCCACTGCCGCGGGTTCCCCGGCTCCCCGTCGTCCCCTTCCTAGGCCTCACCGTCGTCCACCGCCCTGGTGCTCTCGGTGCGGTGTGGTCAATGTGGTTAAGGAACGACTTCCATCGGACGTGGACTGTGCGTGGAGAGGCTGACAGTTGGGTCCACAGCCGCAGCAAGGAAGTGCCTCCTTATTACGTGCAAAATAATTATTCCTCCACCTGACAGCGGGGACCCACTGGACAGGCCACCGTATTTTGCCCCCCTGACTACTGGGACCCACCAGCTACATCTTTGCAGGCAAGGAAGTGTCTGACAGTCGGGACCCACCTGGTCGAAGCGTACGTAGCATTGTCATTCTGGTCGCGAACGTGTACGTACATATATACTGGTGGATGTAGAGGTGCGCATGTGTCGTAGTAGAGGCGGCCAGGGTGCAAGAAAGAAAATACAGCCACGTATGTGTATATACGGGCGGGGTCTCGAACGCCTACTCGCGCATACATACCGCGAGGGCTCGTGTACATGGCTGGGTCGGAACGGAGAAACAGCGTCGTCGTTGTGTTCATCGGTCGGAACGGAATGCATGGTCGTGTTCATCGGGAGGGCTTGGACGGAAGAGGCGATGGAAATGAGGCTTGGCGTACCGCACAACGGAGGAAACGGACCTCCTACGGTCGAAACGGGGGTCCTGTTGATCGGGAGGGGTGTGGCCTACCGCAAAACGGAGGAAATGGACCTCCTACGGTCGAAACGGGGGTCCTGTTGATCGGGAGGGGTGTGGCGTACCACAAAACGGAGGAAACGGACCTCCTACGGTCGAAACGGGGGTCCTGTTGATCAGGAGGGGTGTGGCGTACCGCAAAACAGAGGAAACGGACTTGTGTTGGAGCGCTACGGTCGAAACAGGGGTCCTGTTCATCGGGAGGGGTGTGGCATAACGTAAAACGGGACTCCACGGGATACTGTTCGTCTCCACCGTCGACCCCCTCCAGCCTTCACGAGCTACTGTTCATCCACCGTCGACCTCCTCCAGCCTCCACTGGCTCCTGTTCATCCAGCCTCCACCGCACGCTACTCCACCGCCTATTGTTCAACCACCCCTCCACCGTCTACTGTTCATCCATCCCTCCAGACCACGGGGTCCTGTTCAACCACCCCTCCACGGGCACCCATCCACCGTCTACTGTTCATCCTGCCCTCCACACCACGGGGTCCTGTTCATCCACCCCTCCACGGGCACCCCTCCACCGTCTACTGTTCATCCAGCCCTCCACCACACCATGGGGTCCTGTTCATCCAGAGGCAACGCCACCGCTCACTGTTCATCAACCCCCCACACAATGCTCACTGTTCATCCCATCGATCGGCTTCAGTTAGCAGCAGTAGCCAAGGAATCGCTCGATTGGCTTCAGTTAACAGCCATCGATCGATCGCTCGGGTTCAGTAACGCGTAGCCTGTAGTGCAATCGCTCGGGTTCAGTTAGAGTCCAACGCCTCGCTCGGGTTCAGTTAGAGCCAACGCCTCGCACACACGCGTGTATGTGTACGAGAGAAACGCGCATCGCTCGGCCCCCGACCTCCCACCGTAACCGGGAACTCCCCGAAATTTTCCTCCCCCTCGCTTCTACCACGGTTTTTTCCATCATGGACGGCCCAAAGAATGTCATGCAGTTGCGTCTCCGGCCCGCCCAGGACGAAAAGCCCATTTTCTGTCATGATTTTTTGTCATAGAAGTAGGAGCCCACCACATCTATGATGATACCGGGTTTTGTCACAATTATCGTCATAGAAGTGTCATATGTATGACAGAAAAAAAATTCGTTCGGCCCAAAATGTCACGGATGTGTCTTTTTTTTGTAGTGTACGCCAAGGAGGACTCAAGTGAATTCTCTTTCGGGAGTTGTTCAAGAGGAAGTACCAGTTGTGAAGGATTATCCCGATGTATTCCCCGAGGAATTTCCCGGCATGCCACCGGATCGGGACATACAGTTTTTGATCGAATTGTTACCAGGCACCGGACCAATATCCAAGAGACCGTACCGGATGCCCGCAAATGATCTGGAGGAAATTAAGAAGCAGATTAAGGAATTATTGGAGAAAGGTTATATTCGACCGAGTTCATCACCTTGGGGAGCCCCAGTGCTTCTAGTTGAGAAGAAGGATGGATCCTTGAGAATGGTGGTAGATTATCGTGCGCTGAATGAGGTGACGATCAAGAACAAGTACCCTCTGCCAATGATCAATGATTTGTTTGACCAGCTACAAGGAGCAATTTTTTTCTCTAAGATCGATCTTCGATCAGGATATCATCAGCTGAAGATTCAAGAACAGGATATACCCAAGACAACCTTTACCACGAGATATGGGCTTTATGAGTACACAGTCATGTCTTTTGGTTTGACAAATGCCCCTACCTATTTCATGAGTATGATGAATAAGGTATTCATGGAGTTCTTGGATAAGTTTGTTGTGGTATTCATTGATGACATATTGATTTACTCGAAGAATGAAGAAGAACACAAGGAACATTTGCGCTTGGTTCTTGAGAAACTCAGGGAACATCAGTTATACGCAAAGTTCAGCAAGTGCGAATTCTGGTTGAAGGAAGTTGGATTTCTCGGATATGTTATATCAGGAGAAGGAATAGCAGTAGAACCCTCAAAGGTTGAAGCCGTCACTGAATGGAAGGCACCCACCTCAGTCGGAGAGATTCGCAGTTTTCTTGGACTCGCAGGATATTACCAGAGATTTATTGAGAATTTCTCCAAGATCGTGAAGCCCATGACAGAATTATTGAAGAAAGACACCAAGTTTAATTGGACCAAGGAATGTGAGGCTAGTTTCCAGGAGCTGAAGAAACATTTGGTCACAGCCCCAGTGCTAATTCTTCCGAATATACGCAAGGATTTCCAAGTATATT